>NW_027481409.1:0-159548 GCF_050403205.1 Rhodotorula paludigena | reverse complement strand
GCCCTCGCCCTCGTCGTGCACGCAGTCCACTCGGCCCTCGAGTTCCGCCTCGTCGACCCCCCCCCCCCCCCCCCCCCCGCCCCGCGCCCCCCCCCCCCCCCCCCCCCCCCACCCCCCCCCCCCCCCCCCCCCCCCCCCCCCCTGGGGGGCGGGCCGCCGGGGGGGGGGGGCCGGGCGGGCGCGGCCGCCGGCGCTGGTGTGGGGATGGAGGTGGACGCGCACGGCCAGCGCCACGGGACCAAGCGCACGCACGACGTCGAGTTTTCCGACGACGACGAGCAGCTCGACCCGGCGCTTGCGGCGCAGGCGGCCTTTGGGGGTGCGGTCAGGCACGCGGCGCACCACGAGGACAAGGTGCGCGTGGTCGAGGGCGGCGCGCGCGACCACGACGAGGACGACGAGGACGGCGCGGGAGTGGGCGAGATGGAGCTCGACCCGGACGACTGGCTGCTCGCGCTGTGCGACACCGACGAGCAGGACGAGAGCGAGCGCCTCGTAGAGCAGGTCAAGCGCGAGTTCAAGGAGGAGATCGACTGGTGGGACATTTCCATGGTCGCAGAGTACTCGGACGAGATCTTTGCCTACATGAGCGAGCTCGAGGTGCGTTTCTCGAGTCTGCGTCTACTTGTCCTGCAAGGCAGGGGGCTCACGTTGGCTGCTTGCTCTCCCGCAGGAGGCGTCGATGCCGAATCCGCGCTACATGGACCACCAGAGCGAGATCGAGTGGTGCGCCCCTTTCCGCCCTTCGTCATCCTGCAATTCTTGCTGACTCCGAGTCCGCCCCCGCCAGGTCGATGCGGACGACGCTCATCGACTGGCTGCTGCAGGTGCACATGCGGTACCACATGCTGCCCGAGACGCTCTGGATCGCCATCAACATCATCGACCGCTTCCTATCGAACCGCGTCGTGTCTCTCGTCAAGTTCCAGCTCGTCGGCGTCACGGCCATGTTTATCGCGGCCAAGTACGAGGAGATCATGGCGCCGTCGGTCGAGGAGTTTGTCTACATGACCGAGGGCGGGTACACACGCGACGAGATCCTCAAGGGCGAGCGCATCGTCCTCCAGAGCCTCGAGTTCAACATCAGCTCGTACTGCACGCCGTACAGCTGGGTCCGCCGCATCTCCAAGGCCGACGACTACGACATCCAGACGCGCACCCTCTCGAAGTTCCTCATGGAGGTCACGCTCCTCGACCACCGCTTCCTCCGCGCGAAACCCTCGATGATTGCCGCCGTCGGCATGTACCTCTCGCGCCGCATGCTCGGCGGAGACTGGGTGCGTCCTCCACCCTGTCCACCTTCTCTACGCTCGCGAAGTTCTGACCCGCTGAAACTGCCCACAGAACGAGGCGTTTGTCTACTATTCAAACTACGCCGAGGCGCAGCTGCTCGTTCCCGCCGGCTTCCTTCTCGAGTCGATCGCCGCGCCCGGCTTCGAGGAGCGCTTCGTGTACCGCAAGTACTCGAACAAGAGTGCGTCGACCCTGCCCTTGCTCGGCAGAGTGCTCTCTCTTGGAAGTCGCGCTGACTCGAAGCCACGTCTCGCAGAGTTCCTCAAGGCGTCCATCTTTGCGCGCAACTGGGCAAAGCAGAACGCCGCGCTCGCCGACGACGCGTGACAAACCACGCCGCTCGCCCCGGCACCCGCCTAGACCCGACCTCTTTCTCCGCCGCGCGCACACGAGCACACATACCCTCCCCGCATACCCCTTCCTACCTCGTCCGCCGCCGCGCCTCGCTTTCGACCTTTCGCCTGTAATGTCCTCGACCCGCCCCCTTTGCACAGTGTCTTCTTCGCCGTTTCGTCCTTTCGCATCGTTTCCCTTCGCCTTCCCTCTCGCATACCCCCCTCTTCTCTTTGTGCGGCCGCGACGCCCACGGTGCGCGCGGCTCGGTCGATCCCCGTTCCGCTCCCCTCTCCGCCGACGAGATCACCTGGATTTGCTCCTCCCTCTGTCTTTCCTTGTTCTTCATCGGGTGGAACGGAAGACCGCTTTTTGCGACCCACTCGATGCGGCTGCGGCGCTGCCGAGACGTGAGATCGAGGAGCGAGAGGCCGCACACGCCCGCTTGAGAAGGTCGAGCAGGAGATGTGAGATCGGCTCTTTTGGCGCATTGACGGAATGAAAGGTGTGAAGAGAGGGTGTCTTGTTGCGCGGTCCGACGTAGTGATAGACAGACAAAAGGAAGGAGGATGCGAAGAAATGGAGACATGCGAAGGGAGGCGCACAGCGCGAGAAGGAGGGACCGAAGGATGAAAGGATCGGCGGAAGAGACTGACGGGTACAGAGCCTGGAGAGTGTTGCATTTTGCGAGGTCGTGAACGGGTCGTGAACGTGTGACAAGGAAAGAAGAGAGGAAGGAAAAAAGAAGATCTAGCGGAACATTTTGCTGACGGCCCGCCGGAGCTTGCCGCCCTTCTTCTTCTGTCGCGTCGCTGCGCCCGGCTCCCTCTCGGCGTGTGAGTCCGGTAGCGCCGCGCTCAACGTGCTCCAGCCCAAGCTCGACAGGTTGCTCGCCCGCGATTCGGGTCGCCCGACCGACTTGCCCTCATCGGCGCCAGCGCCGCCGAGACTGAGCGAGAAGAACGAGAGCACCGAGCGCGAGCGCCTGTGTAGCGTCTTCTTGGCGCCGGTACCGCCGCCCCCTGCGTTGTGCGGGCGTAAGGCAGACGAGGTCGAGCTGCTCATCGTGTTGAAGGTCGACTGCGAGTCGGAGCGCAGGTGCAGGTTCGTGAAGGGGAGCGCCGAGCGCGCGGGCGACGGAGGAGTCGAAGGGGCGGGCCCGCCGATGCCGCTCGAGATGGTCGCGACGGCAGAAGTCGACTCGTACGTACCGTTGCGAACGAGCGAAGGGCGGACAGCGCTCGAGACCGGAGGATTGACAAAAGTCGCAGTCACCGAAGCCCTCTTTGTCGTACGAATGGAGGAGGCGTGGCTGCGCTGGCGCTTGATGCGCGTCGGCGAGCTGTCGAGCTTGACGGTGGGCTCGTCAACATCGGCGTCTGAGCCCTCGTCCGACGAAACATCCTGTGGCACCCCTGTGAGCGTTCTCTCTGTCAGTTGATGGCGCTGCGATACGTGTACGAAGTAAGACGTGCATGTCGGGAGCTGCCTCGAAGGCTCGACGACCCTCGGAGGTGGCGGCGGGCTCATCGCGCGCTCGAAGGCAGGCGTATTGGCGCGCGAGTAGTCCGACTCGGAGAAGTCGGCGTCGTCGGCCGACTCGTGCAGGACAACGGACGGAACGTTGCGGATGGCGGTCGGAATGCGACGGTGACCTGGCTTGAAGTCGGGTTCCGACAAAGGCGACGTGATGGGCGAGGCTGCTCGCCGGGACCGTCAGTGCTGCACGCGAAGAGTACTGTGAGTAGTACTGTGAAAGACCTGCGCACCAAGCGAAGAGGCCAGGCTTCCTGGCGATTTGCGCAGGGACGACTTGCGCTGCGGCGGCGAGATCCTGAGGCCTTTGCCGAGCGTCGGAGATGGCGCCCTTGAGCTCGTCGCAGATGCTTCGAAGGACGAGGTCGATGAGTTGAGCGACGGAGTGCCGTTGAAGCTGAAGGGCTCGGGCACAGCTGCGCGAGCTCAACCGGTCAGTTTATTTCACAGAACTCGCGGAGTGGTTCGGGCAGGTCGACAGACTCGGCTGCAGCGGTCTCTGAGCTTTCTCGGGCGAGCTCTTGCGCACGAGCTGCGGAGCGCTCGAAGGCGGCGTAGGCGCGATCATGAACGGGTCGACGACCTTGCGCGCCTCGAGAACGCCCTGCATGTGGCGCGAGAAGGAGGCGAGACGAGCCCTGCGCGCAAGATCGTCAGCTCGGTGTGCAACGCGAAAGCAATGGAAAAGCTCTGCGCACCTCTCGTTCGGGGCCTCCGACTTGGACGGCTGAGCAAGGTTGAGCGGCATCGTGACGGCCTCTGCGAGTCGATGGTGTCAGTCCATGTTGGCAGACGCTTCTCGAACGCGGTATACGCACCGCGCTCGTCGAGTTGAGCGGGCTCGACCATGTCGTACATCGAGTCGAGCGTTGCCGAGCGACGGCGACCCGAGATGGAGGCCTTGACACCGGCGAACGACAGAGCGGACCGCGCGCGTCGTATCGGCTTGAGCGAGAGTTTGCGCAGTGCTGTAAGAGAGTGTGAGAGCAGATCATTGTGGCGGTGAACGGAGAACGCACTGGACGACACTGCGCTGCCAGAGGGGCTTTCGCTACCCGGCAATTTCGACTTGCGCGAGATGCGGACAGTATATGAGCGCGAAACAAAGCCAGAGTCGTCCTCAAGTGGCATCGTCGTCTCTGCAGAAATCAAGACGGTCAATTCCGTGAGGGTGACTCTGATTTTGGAAACGAGAGTGGACGAACCAGGTGCGCTTCGCAAGTCTTCGCCGCTCGATGTCGCGTGAACGGGGCTCGTTGGGTTCGACACAAGCGCTTCCACCTCCTGCGTCGACGACTTTGGCAACTTCGGCAAGAAGTCGAGCTCCGTGAGCTGCGGAGCCGGCTTGCGCTTGACCGACTTGACACTGGTCGAGCGCGTCGGCGTCGGCGCAGTCGGAGACGGCTTGTTCGGGTTGCTGGCGAGCGGCAAGGCGATGCCGGTACCCGATAGGAGCGGCTGCGAGACTACACGCGGACGATTGAGCCCTGCTCCAGCCAGAGGCAGGCTCGCAAGCGGATTCGAGACGAAGCGCTTGTGTCCGCTTGCGGGTGCCGGCGTCGGTGAAGCGGCGTAGAACGCTTCGTTCTTGCGTACGGGAATGCGCGAGGGCGGAGGCGACCGGACGACGACGTTCTGCGGCTTGACGGCGGCTACCGGCGCTGGCTTGATGGACGCTTCGGGCGTGCGAGCGGTGCTGGCGCGATTGGCGAGCGCGAGCGGACGTGGCGAGAAGGGCGATGCGGTTGTATCCGTGCGAGCAGGACTTGGCGCGACTTGCGCTGCAGCATCCGGGTCCTGGTAAATCGCGAACGCTTTTGAGTCCGCTTTGGGCGTCTTGACGGGCGTGCCGGCGCCCTTCATCAACTTCTTCGCCTTAGCCGCGGATGCTGTGCCGACGACCGGCGCCGCATTCGGACGAGTCGGGGTGCTGAGACCGGCGTGCGTCTTCGTCTGGCCCGTGAAAGGTGACGACGGAACGTCAAAGAAGCGGTGCCGCAGGGCCGTCGCGCAGCTCTGATTGCGCAGATGGACCGAAGGGTCGATCATGTGGCGGATGAGCGCCTCGAAATCCGGCGAGATGATGTATTTGCCGTAGAACTGCCCTGTGGTCGTGCGGTGGTCTGCGGACAATCGTGGTAAGTTCAGGAAGGCAGCCCATCGGAATCAGCTGGCTCACAATAGACTTCTAGTTGCTCGCGATTGAGAAAGTTCTCGTCCTCCGTCTTCTCGAAAGGCTGCAGGCAGGACAGCGTCAGGCACGCTGAGGACAGAGAAGCGCCCTCTCACGCACCGTGCGCCCGACAACGATCTCGTACATGGTGACCTGTACGCGGACTTATGAGCTCGATTTCGCGGACAGCAGCACAGCACGCACGCCGAGAGCGAAGATGTCGGACAGGCGCTCGTCGTGGACAATACCCTTGGCACGCTCGGGGCTGAGGTACTCTGTGCTTGGGCGGGTCAGTTGGCTCGTCGGAGTAAACTACGGATCGACCTACCGGGCGTGCCCCAGCTGAGCGACGTGAGAAAGCGGTCCGCCGCGGTGACGCTGTAGCACTGTGCGAAGCCAAAGTCGATGAGGACAGGCTCGTCCTTGGCGCTGAGAAGGATGTTCGAGGGCTTGATGTCGTTGTGCGAGATGCCATGCATGTGCAGGTGATCGACGGCGGAGAGGAGCTGGCGGAAGTACGCTTTCGCACGCGATTCGGAGAGGGCGACAGGCATGAGCCGCGGGTGAAAGTCCATGACGATCAAGCCGTACGAAGGCGAGACGACAAAGGTGTGGAATTCGATGATGTTGGGATGCGGCGACGAGCGGAGCGCGCGGATGCACCTGTGTGCGGGAGACAGTGAGCCCAGGTCACCTGAGCCGCGAAAGTGCGATACTGACTTGAACTCGGTCCAGAGCGCCCTGACACGCGCAGACGATGTCGGGTTACGGCTACGGTGAACGAGCTTGACGCTCTGCACCGCCGCAGCCGGCCCTTCGAGCTTCGGCTTGACCTTCCAGACGGAGCCCTGCGCGACGGACGGGGTCAGCTGACGCTCGAGCTCGTTGCAGTCTCGCACGTACCCAGTTACCGTAGCCGATCTAGTGTCGTGAGAAATGACAGGTCAGCGATGTCTGCGGGGTGTTCGCACAGCTCGACGAAGCAGAAAGAGGTGCACTTCTTCGACAAACTGTTCCCGACGACTTGTTCAGTCAGCAAGCTCGATGCGCTGTGCAGAGCAGCGGCAAGAACGCACCTGGTAGCGCTCTGCGAGTGTCTGATCTGACCACGAGAAGATGTCCGTCGCGCTCCTGCCGTCCTTTTCTCGCGGGCTGCCTTCGTTCGCGCCCCTCCTTCTCGTCCGCGGCGAAGTCGCTACGCGCTTTGGCGAGCGCATTGGACGCGACGGGGTCGCTGTTGATGGACCACCAGCCTGGGACTTGTGAGGCGGTGAGGGAGAGGCGGGGAGGATCATGTCGAACGTTGTCTGCGAGGCTTGGTCGACGAACGACTGCGCGATGAGCGGCATCAACGTCGTCGCCGCCATGGTTGCTCCTCAGTCGTCGTGACCGTCGCTCAAGGGTAAACGCGTGAACTTGAGCTACGCGAAGACGGACGACGGCTTCGAGGGGAAATAGCGAGGGTGTGCGAGCGAAGTGTTCTCGACGGCGTGACACAGCAAGGAGCCGAAGGGCAAGTATGCGAGGAGAGGACAGAAGAGCTCGTGGACGTTGGCGGAGACGCGCAAACAGGACGCGCGCTTCTCGGTCTCGAGGACGAAGTCGCTCGGACCCCCTCGACGCGCTCGCCCGAACGAGCGTTTCGCGTCCGTGGCGGCGGCTGTGCAATTCGCTTCACGTCAGGGGTTTCCTTGCGGTACTTACAATTCGCAGCCATGTCCGACGCCAGGAAAGGGAAAGAGAGCGAGACGGCAGCAGCAGCAAGGAGCCGTCATAAGGAGCCGTCAAGGAGCCGTTGATGAGTCCTCTGCGTCGCTTCCGGCGAGACGCAAGATGCGCTCCGCGCATTCACCTGCATATATCGTACCTCAAGTCTGCCCGTGAAAGCATTGGGCTAGAAAGCGAGCCAGCGGTGCTTCTGCTTGCTCCAGCGTAGATGCTTTGGCGGCGTCGGAACGCCGGGAGGCGGAGTCTGCGAGCCAGCGCTCTATCGCGTTCGCCTAGTAGCTAGCCTACAAGCGCAATGAACCAGCTTGCAAACCGTCAAGTGATACAGGCCGGCCGCGCTCATCCTCATCAATCGCATGGCGGCGATGCCACAATGCGCGACAGCGAAGTGACGGAGAAGCCTAAGCCCCCATCGAAGCTATTCGAAGCGGAGTCCACTCGTCTCAGCAGGCAAGCAGCGAAAATCGCGAGAGGTGCGGCGTCTGGCGGAGGTCTGAGAGCGACGGAATCGAGAGCGAGAGCGCTGTCTCCACCGCTTCACGAAGCGCCGCACACCTCGCTCCGCTGTGCAGTGACTGCTGCTAGCTCTTGCACTTGCCCAGCGCTCTTCCGGTCTTGCACGAGGTCAACGCGAGCTCCTGACACCGCCTCGACCGCACGCACCTTCTGTTCGTCGCTTTGCGACCGCTAGCTCGCAGATTCGTGTGCCACTCAGTGTTGCGCGAAGGACACCACAGTGATCAGCCGTATGCCGCCCCGCGCCCCGCCCTCTGAGTGGACGCCGTCGCTTCTCTCGTTCAACGCTGCCGCCCTCCCAGCCCTGCCGGACATCACCGACAGCGCCCTGCGCGCGAAGGCTGCGACTCACAAGAGTGCTCTTCCCAGCGTCACTTCGAGGTCCTCCTTTGCTCACCGGGTGGCCGAGACGAAATCGAACCGCAGGCTCGAGTGGGTCGGCGACGCTTGCTTGCACTGGATACTGAGCTGGGCGATCCAGAAGAACTACCCCAAGGCTGTTTCTGGTGCACTTTCGGTACGTCCATTCGCCCTCGCCCGCGGAAACGCCGCCGGGCGTTGACGACATCGACCACACAGCTCGCGCGGGAGAAGGTGACGGCCAACGCGACTCTCTCTTACATCAGCCTGGCATACGCGCTTCCCGAGGCCCTTCGAGCGACTTCTGACCCTCTCAGCGATTACCCTGTTCACCTGCGCCAGAAGATCGCCGCTGACGCGCTCGAGGCTCACGTCGGCGCTGTGCTCGAGGAGGCGCTCGACCCGCTGCGCTGCTCGGTTCTGCTCAAGTGGGCGGAAGCGTTCGCCACCTCAACGGTCTTCCCAGAGCTCGACAACCTCGTCCGCCAGTCGAACGAGAAGTCCTTCCAGGTGGCGCCACAATCGGTTCCGGCGAAAAGGGGACCAGGTACGTCCCTTCTCGTCCCATTCGTGCATGAGCCGGACAGATCGATGCCTCTTTCGGGATAGTGAGCTGATGAGTCGCTTCTGCAGAACCGGCGACGTCGGAGGAGGTCTGGCGCTTTGACGACGAGCATCGCGGTAAGGATGGTTGGACCTCGACCGTCTGGTTCAACGGGCGCCGGATCGCTTCTGGCGCAGGGAGGAAGAAGTCCGAGGCGAGAGAAGCTGCTCGGGTATGATCAGTTGCATTGCCGCTGCGGGCAGGGCGGACGACCTCGTGCACCTGATGGAGCAAGTTGACAACGACCTCGCCCGCCAGGGAGGCCCGTCGGCTGCGCGCTCCCGTCCGTAGCCTGCGTCTGCATACTGTCATTGTGATAATTGCATTTGCGTACTGTCGCCATGATGCGGCGGCTGGAAGTAGAGCGAGAGCGAGAGCGGCCTGCCTTTCCGCTTCTCCTCGGAGCGAGGGCCGTGTTCTCTTTCACTTCGGCGCAAGCTCAGCAGCAACCGCTCTCTGACCAGGCACGAGTGAAGGTACTGCATCTGAGTAATCACAGGGTCCATGCGAGAGAGACGCGGGAGGGATACAAAGGCAAAAAACGGAGGACGACTCGCCGCCGCGGCGCGCTCGAACGAAACAACGCCTAGATCTGCGGGCCCGCAGCGACAACCTCGGGGGCGCACTCATTACGGTAGCGCAAAAATGCGTTGTTGAACATCTCCGCCAATTTAAGGTTGGTAGCCTTGAAAGCGGCCTTGTCGGCCCACGCCTGCTCGGGGTCGAGGAGCTCGGAGGGGACGCCCTCGAGCTTCGTCGGGATCGAGAGGTTGAAGACGGGCGACTTCTTGAACTCGGCCTTGGCGAGCGAGTCGTCGTGGATCGCGTCGACGATGGCGCGCGTAACCTTGAGGGGGCAGCGCTTGCCCGTACCGAACGCACCGCCCGTCCAGCCCGTATTCACCAACCAGCACCTAGTTCCCTGAGCCGTCATCTTCTGCGCCAGCATCGAGGCGTAGCGACTCGGGTGGAGGATGATGAAGGGCGCGCCGAAGCACTGCAAAGTGGACAGCTTCAGCACAGGGTCGAGGCCTCAAGCGTTGTGAGCCTAGACTACGCACGGTAGAGAACGTAGGGGTGGGCTCCGCGATGCCGTCCTCAGTGCCGGGCGTCTGAAGAGGAAGAGAAGGTCAGCCTCTCATCGACGACGGCATCGGAGACTGAGCTGGGGACGCACCTTCGACGTGTACCCGCTGAGGAACCAGTACTGAGCCTAGTGATGCAGTAATGTAAACGTCAGCGGCGAGTTGTGGACGAGAATTTGCCGAATGACACACCTGGTTGGCGTCGAGGAGGGAAACGGGAGGAAGGACACCGAACGCATCGCAGGTGAGGTAGATGACGTTCTTACTGGGAGTTGGAGACCAAAGGTAGAAAATGACGCGAGGGAAGAGAGCGACCGGGAGGAAGAGCCAAGTCAGGAGAGGGTGTCGCGAAGACGAAAGAAGCAGCACGCACGGCTGGTTCTGCGTCATGCAGGGGATCATGGCGTTGTCAATGTACCTGTGCAGCGCGAGTACACCATCAGTCTCGGTAGACTCGAGGAAGGAGAAGGAAAGGAACGCACTCGATCGGGTACGCGCAGCGCGTGTTCTCGGTGATGCCCGTGTCCTCGTAGTTGGGCTCGCGCGTCGCATAGTCGTACGTAACGTTCTCGAGAATCGAGCCGAAGCGGATGGCGTTGAAGATTGCGGGCTCCTTCTCGGCGTCGAGGCCGACGCACTTGGCGTAGCTGCGGCATCGAAAGGGTCAGCACCGGCGGCAGCGACAGGCGAGAGAACGCGCGCACCAGCCACCCTCAATGTTGAAGACACCGTTGTCGGACCAGACGTGCTCGTCGTCGCCGATGAGGGCGCGAGCCGGGTCGGCAGAGAGGGTCGTCTTGCCCGTGCCCGAGAGACCAAAGAAGAGCGAGACGTCGCCGTTGGGGCCCTGGTTCGCCGACGAGTGGAGCGAGAGATTGCCAAACTTGACGGGCTGGAGGTAGTGCATGACGGAGAAAATGCCCTTCTTCATCTCGCCGGCGTACTCGGTGCCGAGGATGACCATCTCGTTGCGCTTAAAGTTGACCTCGACCGACGTCTGCGACGTCATGCCCGCCGTGAAGCGGTTGGCCGGGAACTGGCCGGCGTTGTAGATGGTAAAGTCGGGCGTGCCAAACTCCTCGAGCTCCTTGGCGGTCGGGCGGATGAGCATGTTGCGCATGAAGAGGGCGTGGTAGGCGCGCGACGCAATGACGCGGACCTTGATGCGGTACTTGGGGTCCCACTGCACGACCAGGGACGCGGTCAGCGGGCACGCAGAGCGAAAAAGCGAGACAGGAGGAGACGCACGCCGGCAAAGCCGTCAAAGACGTAGACGTTGTCGCGGGTGTTGAGGTAGTCGATGGCGCGCTCACGGTTGATCTCGAACGTGTGCTCGTCCATCTGGATGTTGATCGCGCCCCACCAGACGTCGTCCTTGGAGGTCTCCTCGTAGACGATACGCTTGTCCTTGGGCGAGCGGCCCGTCTTCTTGCCCGAGAAGTTGATGAGCGCGCCCGAGGCGGCAATGACGGCACCCTCGTACTTGATGGCGTCCTCATAGAGCTGCGCGACGGGAGCATTGCGCTTGAGGTGGATCTTCTGCATGTCGAAGCCGGCCTCGGAGAACATGGCGAGATCCTTGCCAAGGAGACCGTAAGTCGGCTGCGACGCACTGCGACGAGCACAGAGAGCGTGTCAGCGTTGCGCTTCGGAGGAAATGAGAGCGTTGTAGCGCAATTGCGAGATGTGAACGAGTGTAGCGCCTCCCCCGCACGCCGGCGCGGTCGCGCGGGGCGCCCATGCAAGCTGGGTAAGGTCTCGAAAGTGCGACAAGCCCTGTGCAGACCCGCCCACGCGCGCTGCATCGCTCGCAAGCGCTAGAGTCGAGCCGGAGAGGCCACCTGACCGGCAACCTTCGCACCCGCGGTCCGCTCCTGCGCTGCAGCACAACCCTCTACAGGGCCGCCGGGCAGCTCGAGGTATTCCTTGAGAGTTGTTCTACCTCATAGGAGCAGTGCCATCGCATCCGCAGGCGTGCAGCGGGCTGGAGCGGATTGTTCGCACTCGGGACGTGATCGGGGCAGGAAAGCGAGACTCACGGGTCGTAGTCGGGCTCCTCGCCGTGGCGCATGGGAGTGGCAGTGCGGTGGGGCATGGCTGAAGTGAGTCTGGGTAGAAAGGAGGCGGGAGGGGGGCTGAGCGGAAGCGACAGCGACGACGAGGACCGGGGTCAGCGCGAGCGCGTGGGGAGATGCAAGTTGTTCGAGGTGGTCAAGTGGGTGTGACTCACTGCTAAGCAGATGCGCAGGAGCGGAAAGAGGCGCGGGGCAAGTGAGGAAAGGAAGAGAGAGCTTGCGGCTTCAGCGTGAGGCCAAGTCGGGACAGCGCGCGCCTGCGAAGTCCCGGCCTCTTCCGGCCTCGCACAGGACGCATACTGTCACCCGGGGCACCTCTTCAGAACATCCTAGGGAAGGCAGAGTCTATTGCACAGACATTCGAGGTTGTCCCGGAGCGCAACCCGGCCTGATCGCCTCGAACGGAACGGAATCCGGGGAGGAGAGCGCACATCGATGAGGAGACTTGTTTCCGTGCGCGTTCTCATTGGCTGGCGCCGGGCCCGGGACGAACCTCGGACAGACAGGAGGAAACAGCCAAGAGTGAAGCGAGGAAGGGAGCCCTTCGGAAGCCGCGGTTCACCCCCACTTTTCCACACACTCGGCCTCCCTCCTCCATCCTTCGTTGCGTCGAGCGCGTCACCTGACGCTGTTCTGACCGTAGGACGGTCATGCTTCGACGAGACGAGCCCGAGGGGACGAAAAGCAGCCGACGCTTTCCGCGAGACTCGCCCTCCTCTCGCTGCGCCAGGGCTGCACTCCGCCCGCAAGCTATGCAGCAATGTTTGCTACCAACATCAGAGGAAGGGGGGGCTACCGTCAGGCCCTCAGGTGCTCGCAGAGGAAATAAGGCAGACGAGGGAGATGAGCGTGACGACGTACTGGACGTTGCTGCTTCGCTCTTCTCGCCGCAGGCGCTCCGACGGTCCTCGAGGTGCTGCAGTGCGAGAAAAGGATGCTGCTGGAAGCGCGCGACGCGCTCCAAATCATTATTTAAAGGTACAGTAGAATCTGCACATAAGCAAGAGACCTACAAGCAAGATCTGTCTACAAGCAAGCCAAATCCCCTTCCCAGTCATGGTAAGTGTGAGCCATGGCAAATTCTAAAAGCAAAATCTGCCTACAAGCAAGGAGTTGACCCTTCCCAGAGGCTTGCTTGTAGGCAGATTCTACTGTACTCGGGCCGCAGCGCGCTGCCACGCGAATTTGCTTCATGTCCCTACGGCTCGTTTCGTCTTCCGAAGCAGATGCGGCCAGACAGCAGGCATAAGGTACCTTGTCCTGACACACTCCAGCTGCTAGGAGTGACAAAGAGACTGCGCTTGTACTTCCCCGTCAAGCTCATTGACTTCTGCCATCCTTTTGCGCGCTTCTGCTGCTTCGCGGCCACCGTTGCAGGCCTCTCGGTGACTCAACGCTGGTGCATGACGTCGAAGTGAGCGTATTTCACCTGGCCTACGGATGCAGCTTGAAGCGGATCCGCGGCTCGCTCTCGTACCTCCCGAGCCGAAAGTCGTCCTCCTCGACCGCGTCAATCCCGCCAGCCCGCTCCAGCTCTTCCCTGCTCCTACTGAGCTCGGGCGTCGGGAAGTCGAAGCGGATCTCGCGCGCGAGCTGCGTCTCGAGCCCGTCGACGTGGTCGAGGTAGACGTGCGCGTCGCCGAGGTGGAACGTGAGCTCGTGCGGCTCGAGATCGGTCAGGTGCGCGACGAGGTGCGTCAGGAAGGCGTAGCTGACGAGATCGAACGGGAGGCCGAGCGCGACATCCGCGCTGCGCTGGTAGACGGCGCAGGACAGGCGTGCACGAGGGTTGGCGGGCGGAGAGGAAAAGAGGCTGGACGAGGAGTAGGACGAAGGAGAGTGAACGTAGAACTGGACGAACGTCGGACACGGCGGGAGCGCCATCTTGTCGAGGTCTGCGACACGGCGAGTTTGGGAAGGTCAGCTTGCGCGCGGGCTCGCGATCAGCGGAGCGAGAGGAACGAGCCAGCGGGGGACCATGCGCAGATGATATGCTTGCGCTTCTCCGGCTCGGTCTCGATGGACATGATGAGGCGCTCGAGCTGGTCGACGCCCTCGCCGTCGTAGTTCTCCTTGGCGCCGCGATACTGGGCGCCGAAGTGGCGCCACTGGTGGCCGTAGCCCGGCCCGATGTCACCCTCGTCGTACTCGTACAGGCCCTTCGAGTCGAGGTAGGCGCGACTCGAGTTGGGAGACCAGATCCCGCTCGTGAGCTTCGAGGCATCCGTGCATCCGCGAAGCATCCAGGTGAACTCCTCCCTGATCGCGTCAAGATTGACCATCTTAGTCGTCAAGAGCGGAAGGACGCGCTCGGTGAGCGAGTACGGGTCGGACGGGTCGGCGAGGCGAGAGAGGGAGAAGGTGAGAGGCGGCGGCGAGAAGAGAGCCAGCGCACCAGCGCCGCTCTTGACCGACGGGCGCAGCTCGCCGTGCTCGAGGATGCTGCGCGCAAGCTCGAGGTACTGTTGCTCCTCGCTGGCGCACCGTCCGATGCGGAGCGAGCTGGCGCAGGAAGGGGGCTCGAGCGAGGACGGCGGGGTGGGCGACGGCGCCTCGCACGACTCGGGCGCGGGCGAGGGCGCGCGGCTGCTGTCAGTCGTGCTCGATGGCGTCGTCGACAACCTCGGCGAGGCGGTGGGCGAGGCGGGCGAAGGCGGGGAACACACGAGGACGCCTACGAGCAAACCAGCCAAGAAAGAGGCGAGGGGCGCCTGAAGCGGCGCAGTACTAGGCAGTGCGTAGTCTACGGGGCCGTCCATGGCCCCTCCCAAGAAGTAGCAGCAAGTAGGCGGTAGTGGCGCCGTGAGAGCGGGATGTCAACGAGAAGAGGTCAACAAGGGAGGCCGTTCGGCGGCATTCGAAAAGCGTCAGGAAGCCGCCACGGTCGCCATCATAGCCTGCTACACCGGAAAGATGGCCCAGATCGCGCCTGAGAGGTGCGTATACATGGAGACGCTCTCTCCCGCTCGCGATGCGGAAGAAAACACTGAGCCTTGGTACCGCAAATCGTACTGCAGCTAGTACAACATGTGGAGCTTCTGTGCATACCAAGGGAATGTATGAGAGCGTCAGAGACTATGCTATTGGTCGGAGGAAACTGATGCGAAAGCGCGACGCACCTATGACCCCTCGTCGCGGCAGACCCACTTCCGCGCACTAGACCTACACGCTCATCTTCATCGCGATCGGCCCATGGCTGTTCTCCTTGTACCGCGCGTCGATGACAAAGTCGCTCGCCTCGAACCCGTCAATGTCGCCAATCTCGGTGCGGCTGCGCTTCCACGCAAACTCGGGGAACGCGAACGGCGTGCGCTCGAGCTGCGTCTGCAGCGGCTCGACGTGGTCGAGGTAGACGTGCGCGTCGCCGAGCTGGAGGATGAACTCGTGCGGGACCGTGTCCGTCACGAGCGCGATCATGTGCGTCAGGAGCGCGTACGACGCGATGTTGAAGGGGACGCCGAGGCCGAGGTCGGCCGAGCGCTGGTACATGAGGCAGGAGAGACGGGGCTTGGTGGCGGGAGGCGAATCGGGCGGCGGGAGGTTGACGTAGAACTGGCAGAACATGTGGCAAGGCGGCAGTGCCATCTTGGCGAGGTCTGCAGGTACCGATGTCAGTCGCTGGTGTCTTATCGTTACTGACCGAGCGGTGGGTGTACCTGCGGGATTCCATGCGCTGAGGATGATACGGCGGTCGGTCGGGTTGTTCTTGATCTTGTCAATCACTTCTGCAAGCTGGTCGACGCCCTGCCCTGTGTAGTCGTCCTTCGCCGTGCGGTACTCGGCGCCAAAGTGTCGCCACTGGAAGCTGTGCCCGAGAAGGCGAGCAGGCGGTTATCTCGAGTCCCTGGAGAGAGACGCTTGGAGAGCTTCGACGCACCCATACACAGGCCCCAAGTCGCCCTCCTCGCGGTGCTGCAGTCCCCTCGAGTCGAGGAACGCCCTGCTGCCGTTCCCGTCCCAGATCTTGACGCCCTTGTCGCTCAAGACCTTCGAGTCGGTGCATCCCTTGACGAACCACAGGAGCTCCTCGATGATCCCGCGCGAAAAGACGCGCTTGGTCGTCAGCAGCGGGATGACGAGGGTCGGCTCGGTGGACTCGACGGACGCGGCGGGCGGGCGGGAGAGCGAGAACCGCAGCTGAGGAGGCGCGAAGAGGCTCTGCGTGCCCGTACCGGTGCGGTCGGCGCGCTTCTCGCCGCGAGCGAGGACAGCGCGCACGAGGTCGAGGTACTGGTCCTCCTCGGGGTTCGCGCGCGGCTGAACCGTCATGCTGAGGGCACGTGAGAGTCGAGGAGATGAAGCGGGTATGGTGCGGGCGAGAGTTCTGGGCGGCTTCCTGGGTACGAGTAGGGGGCGCAAACTAGAGCTTGCGAGATGCAGTCAAGCTGGCGCGTCTGGCTCAAGCGGCAAGCGGACGAGGCAAGAGTTCGAAGACGCGTCTCGACGGACTTGGCCAAAATCACGCGTCGGCGACGCGTCGATCGCTTTCCGCATTCTCTCCTATCAGGACGCTTGCTGGACGCGTACTGCTGTCCCACTTGCATACGACATTGTCTACCGGACCACGAGAAGCATCTCGACCTCCTCCTTCCTCCGCCTGAGCAAGCTCTCCGCACCCTCGTAACCGTTCGCAGGATCGAGCACCGCGTCTGCCAGCTCTCCATATGCCGCGCTCAGCCGCGCGAGTGCTTCGGCGTGCACCGACGTTGCCAGATGCGGCGGGAGCAGCGCGAGGCGAGGAGAGGTGAGCGGGTCGAGCGATGAGAGGAAGGTTGTGAGGGTGGCTTGGGCGGTGAGGAGGGCGGAAGGCGAGGCAGGCGCAAGGGACGATAACGGAGTCTGTATGGGCGAGCGCGGGTGAGTAGGCAGCTTGCATCGACTTGGCAGCGGAAGGTACGCACACCGGCCTCCTTGGTCCGCAAGGCAGAGACGGCTGGCTCGAGCCCGCTCTCCCTCAGAAGGTGTGAGTGCTGTATGCAGGAAGAGTGTCAACTGGACTGCGACTGTCGAAAACACATCCGAACGCACATGCTCGGCCGTCAAGCTCT
This sequence comes from Rhodotorula paludigena, assembly GCF_050403205.1. Lineage (NCBI taxonomy): Eukaryota > Fungi > Basidiomycota > Microbotryomycetes > Sporidiobolales > Sporidiobolaceae > Rhodotorula > Rhodotorula paludigena. The sequence goes on along the minus strand of NW_027481409.1, from coordinate 142,797 downwards.
CGACGTGCGTCTCCTCGTCCCGCTCGACCGAACCCCTCCTCTGCCCGACAAACTCGAATCCTTCGAGCGCACTCAGAACGGCCTCGTCGCAATTGACCCAGAAGACGTGTCGGTCCCACTCCACGGGGCGCATTTCGGCCATGCGCGTGCACATGTCGAGCGCAGGGTCGAGCGCCGCGTCGAGCACGTCCGTAAAGTCGGCTTCGCGCGACTTGGGCGACGGGACGGACGCTTCGTGCTCGAGGAGCGAGGTCGCGTAGACCGTCATGACCTCGCGCAGGGTCGAGAGGATCTCGCGGAGCTGGAGCGGAGCGGAGAGGGCGGCGGCAGGAGGCTGTGCGGTAGACGATATCGCAGGAGGCAAGGTCAGCGCTGTCCGAACGAGCCGACAAATCCATAGCGACGAGGTGACGCACCTGAATGAAGCGCAGCAAGCTGCGTCCTTGCGCCTTGAGCGTCTCAAAGAAGAGCTCGTACGCGTGGTCCATGATCTCGCCCAGGACGGTGCTCATGAGCGCGTCCTCGCCAATCGTGCGCTCCATCGTCACCTTGTAGAAGTGTATGAGCGTCGCAATGCGGTACGCCATGATGGGCGACTCCTGCGACTTGATCGTCTGTTGCACGCGGATCTGCAGGGTCGAGACGCGTTTACGCAGTCAGCCACGACAAAGCTTTTCGCAACAGATGCGCCTCTGCGCGTACGCACCTTGAGCGGCCTTCCGCACCCCTCGAAGTCCTTGTCGAGCAGCTTCTTGACGCGATCACGGTCGGTTCGGAGCAGCTCGGCGCCCTCGACGCCCGTCTTGATCCTGCGATGCCTGCTGAGCGCATGCACCTCGCCGACCCTGCGCGCGCCCTTCTCGTCCTCCTTGGTCCCGAACAGGCTCTCGAGGAACTCGCGCTCGCCCGCCATGGCCTGGTGCAGCCACGCGAGCATGTCGCCGATGTACCGGATCGGGTCGTGCGCGTGCAGCTCGATCGGCCGCGGGAGACCGTTTGGGCCGCCGCGCGTGAGGGCGTCGAGGAAGAGGTTGAGAATTGAGGTGGAGCGGGTCGTGCCGAGGACCGAGAGGACCTCGCTGCGGAGTTGATGACGGCTATCAGCCTAGCTCCGCCGATAGGGCTCGCGTGACTTACGAGAGCAGATCTGGTCGCGCCTTGAGACGAGACACGGCCTCGCGCACGGTTGCCGAGACCTCGAGGACGTCCTTGGCGAATCCGCGCGCCTCGAACGTCAGCCACTTGTGGATCTTGGAGAAGCCCGCCTCAAGATGCTGGCTGGTGTATTCCATGATATCGAGACTGCGGACAGGCGCAGGATTATCGATCGTCAGTCTTGTGCTCGAGTATGGACAAGAAGCCGGATTGAGGGGCACGCGGCACTCACCCGGCCTGTGTCCCTTCGCCTGCCTCTCCGCTCAGCAGCGCCCGACAATCGGCGCGTATCCGGTCCGTCTTGTCCATCGCAGCGAACAGCTCGGGCCCGACGGGAACTTCGCGCGAGTTGAGGGCGCGCAGCTCGGCGTCGGTGAGAGTGAAGCGGGTAAGGAAGACGTGGACGAGAGATTGTTGGACGGTGGTTGTTGCCCTGTGAAGTCGCTATTGCATGAGCTCGTGATGGGGATAGGCGAGAACGCGCGGGACAGACCGTTGTTGGCGCAGACCCTCTGCGTGCTCGAGAAGGTAGCGTGTGCCTTGATTCGCCTTGTCAAGCTCGGTCTGGACCTCGTCGCAGCAAACGTGCATGGCGTCCAGATGCGACTGGAGCATGCTCAGCTTCTGCAAACAGGCGCAGCAAGGTGAGCCACCAGCGCCAGAGAGAGGGAAGAGGGCGAACGCACGTCGTTGACCTCGGAGAAGGCCTGGAGGAACTCGCGGCTGCCTTCGGCCATCTTGCCGTCGACCTCCTTGCGCAGTCCGCCGCGCTTAAGCGCTGTCCCGATGCCGCGCTGCTGCACTTGCGGCTGCTGCCCCACCTGCTTCGACCCGGCCTCAGCGCCCTCGTCGGCCTCGCCGCGCTCGAGCTGCCCGAGCGTGTCGAGTGCAGCGCGCGTCCCTGCATCCTCGAAGTTGGCCGAGAGGAGGCGCTGGACCTTGATGTGGAGCGGCGAGAGATGCGACGAGCGCGTGCCTCCGGGCGAGGGCGTGAGGCCGGGCGAAGAGTACGACACGGCCGAGCTCCGCCGCGCAGACAGCGCTGGTCGGGCCTGCGTTGCGCTCATCGCTGCAGCGCGAAAAGCGGAAGTGGGGCCAAGACGAGCGCCGACTGCACGAGATGGTTGTCCTCGAACCAGTCTCTCACATGCACAGAAAGGCTCGCAAAGGGTGCATACTTGAGCAGTAGACTTGCACTGCGGCTGGCCTGCACACGCTACGCGCTTTCCAGCTTGCGATGCACTGGGACGGCTCCCTGTCCCCGTCTTCATCAGTCGTGCGCCGTCCTGCTGGATGGCGCGCTCTGCAGACTGTGACCAGGTATTTCGTGACGTTTCTGTGGGTCTCAAATCCGCGAGGTGATTGAGGCGCCGCTCGGCTGGCTTGTGTGCCCTTGCTTGACCCCTTCGCCTGCTTACTCAGACTCGCTCTGCGTGCTGCTCGCAGCGAGACACGCGGCAGACAGCTCGTCTGCGCAATGTGCACGTGGAAGGCCTTGGTCAGCACGCTTACACAGCAAATGAACGCCTGCGCAAGCCCGCGCCGTAAAAGAGCGCCTCTGCTTCTCGCCTTCTCTGTTTCTCTTCACACTTCTTGTCCACCTGGCCTCGACTCGTCCTTCCCCTTCCACTCACAGCTCTCCAAAAAGCCGTCCACATGCCCGCCGCCGCCTACCGCTTCCGCGAGAAGATCCTCCGCGTCCCGAACGTCCCAGTTTCCGCGTCTTCGAAGACAAGCGCGCTCGTCGTCATTGACGTCCAGGGCGCTTACGCTCCCGGCGCACCGGTCGAGATCACGGACGTGACCAAGCACAACGAGGTCATCAAGGGCCTCGTGCAGAAGTACCGCCAAGTGCGCCTCGCGTTTCCTTCTGCCGCTTTGCGTGCTCAACACTGACAGTCGGGTCCTAACTGACAGGTCGGCGGTGAGGTCATCTGGATCCTGCACCATGAGCTCGAGGAGGACCCTGTCTCGTACAACGCCAAGGATGCCTCGGGCGACTTTTTCGATGACTTGCGCCCGACCGAGGGCGAGAAAGTCATCATCAAGCACATGCCCAGCAGGTCCGTCGCTCTTCTGTTCTGATCGACGTGCTACCTACTGACGGGCTTCCTTTCCAGCTTCCACGAGACGGATCTGCAGGAGTACCTCGAGAGCAAGGGCATTAAGCAGATCGTGCTGACGGGCTACATGGCTCAGGGTACGTCTAACCCTTCCTTTCTCGCACATGTTCTGCATTGACACCGCGCTCTTGTACAGTGTGCGTCACCTCGACCACCGTTTACGGCTTCCACCTCGGCTTCGACGTCGTCATCGTGCGCGACGCCATCGGCTCTCACGAGTGCCTGACGCCCAACGGTCAACGTCTCGTCACCGCCGCTGCGCTCGTCGAGGGCGCTGTCAATCTACTGCACGACGGCTTCGGGACGGCCATTGCGGCGGCGGACGTGCAGGCTTGAGCAGGCGGGATGTGTACGGAACAATGCGGTTCACTTTCTAGCACTCTCGCTTTGGCAGTGTCTCGATGATTATACGGCCTTGCCTCTTTCGCTTGGCTCGCACAGTGCCCCAGTGCTGCACTGCGCTCCTGCACGCCGGATTCCTTTGATCCCCCTGCTTTGTTTCATGCCGACTTCCTCCATCCGATCAACGATTCGACGAACAAAGCCGCTCCATGCCTGATTCTGACGATGCAGTCTCATCCCTTGCATCAGCTCGCTTTCCCACCAGCAAGACGCGGCGGCAATCGCTTGTTGTAGCGTAGCTGCTTGTCTTCTTTGCGCCCTCCCGACACACGCAACTTCGCCATGCACTTCGTCACCGCCTTCGTCTCACTCCTTGCGGCCGCCCTCCCGGCTCTCGCTGCTCCCTCCCCAGACCCTCTCAGCCCTGCCGAGCGCGTCTCGCTGAGGGACGCCGCCCGCTCCGCCTCCTCGGCGGCGGCTGCAGCCTCTGCGTCCGCCACCGCCACGACATCGATCGACTGGTCGAAACTCTCGCCCGCGGAGCGGGTCTCAATCCGCAACTCGCAGCGTCTCGCGACGGCGACTTCGTCCGCTTCGGCTGCGCCGACTTTGACGCCAAAGCAGACGGCGTTCACCGGCACGTATTACCACTCGGACCACAGGGAGCACGTGATGTACAACTCGGGCGAGCACAAAGACCGCTACGTCGGCTGGCTCACGCTCGAGCAGGACAAGGCGGGGTACGCGGCAATCATGGCGTTTCTAGGCCGCGAAGTCGACTGGGACAAGTACGGTTACGATGCGGCCGTAGACTACGAGGGCAAAATGTGCCCCGGCATGGAGCACTACGACACGACCGACGACAAGGTTCGCGAATGGGCGCTCGTGACCGACGATTTTGTGCGTCCATCTCTCGCCTCGCTCATTGCGCCTTGTGCTTGGCTCATCGGTCTCTCGCGCAGCTTTCTACCCATCCACTCACCCTCTCGCAAGTCTGCAAGCGCGGCCTCTTCCTCTTCCGCCCCGACACGAACGAGCGCCGCGTCCTGACGATTCGCGGTTCCTGCGGCTCGGCGCATTGTCCGGGCGAGGGCGTCGCCCTCGGCTGGTACACGCGGAACAAGGACTTTGGTTCGCCTCAGTCGTGGGCCATCCTTCCGGAGGGGACGCAGGTCCGGTTTGAGATCCCTTCCCTCGCACTGCTCTAGTTCTTCGGATCGCTGCATCGATCTCGTTTCCTGGCAATACAGTCGCGTTGTCTGACACTCTTTGTCGAGCATGCAAGCTGTCCGGGAAAACTCGTTGTGACGAACAAGGGACGCCGACACTGCTCGACCTTCCCAACTTGCTTGCGTCGCCCGTTTCCCTTACTCGCGCCGTCGCGCCAAGCCATGTCGGCCCTGTGCTACTCCCCTTCCGGGCTAGCTCGGCTCTACGGATAGAAATGACCGGGTCCGGCGAACTTGTCGGCCGCGCTCGCCTGTTGTTCTTTCCCCTGCTCTGTTTCATCGCTTCCATTCTTCTCCTCACCGCTTGCGGACGAACAAAGCGACGCGACGCCCTTCTTTTGATGGATGAGTCTCATCCCTTGCATCAGCTCGTCTCGGGCGGCGACTTGAAGAAGCGGTCATGCTGGCGACTCCTGCTCTCTTTCTCCCGCGCACCCAGCCTTCAGACACCCATCCCCTGGCACCATGCACTTCGCCATTCCTCTGCTCCCGCTCCTCGCCCTCGCTCTCCCGGCTCTTACCTCTCCCGTCCCCGAGCGGCTCAGCCCTGCCGAGCGAGTCTCGATGAGGGATGCCGCCCGTTCCGCCTCGTCGGCTGCCGCGGCCGCTTCTGCCTCTGCCACCGCCACCGCCTCGATCGACTGGAGCAAGCTCTCCCCGTCTGAGCGTGTCTCGCTGCGGAACGCCCAGCGCCTCGCGACGTCCACCTCGTCCGCCACGGCCGCGCCGACCTCGATGCCAAAGCAGACCGTCTTCACAGGCCCGTACTTCTTCTCGGACCGCGTCGAGCACGTGAGCTACCTCTCGGGGCAGTACCGCGACCGGTCGGTCGAAGGCCTCTCGCTCGAGCAGCTGCGGCAGATCTACGGCGGGCTCGACGCGTTCGGCCAGGTGAGCGACTGGCAGTTCCGCGCCGCGGTGCCGTACGAGGGCGAGGTCGTCTGCCCCGGGATGGACAAATACGACACGCGGGACGACAATCGGCGCGAGTGGGTCACCGTCTCGGAGGATTTCGTACGTCGCCGCTCTTCGTCTTCCTTCCCCCCTCCCCTTGTCCACGATTCCGTGCTGACTCCCGCTACTTCGCCCTTACGCACAGCTCGCCGCGCACTCCCTCACACTCCCGCAGCTCTGCGGCCGCGGCCTCTTCCTCACGCACCCGACGACCGGCGCGCGGCGCGTCCTCACGATCCGCGGGTCGTGCGCGTCGGGCCACTGCGCCGGCGAGGGCGTCGCGCTGAGCCGGTTCACGCGCCAGAAGAGCGGCGCTGGGTGGCAAGAAGACGAGGTCGCCGAGGGGATCGAGGTGCGGTTTGAGATCCCGTCGCTGGCGAGGCTGTGAACGAATGGAGGGGTGTCGCGTTGGCGAGGAGTTGCAAAAGAACGATACGTTGAGCAGACCGCCGAGGCAAAAGAACCCGAAGCCGAGAGTCGCAAGCGGAAGCCTCTTCAAGCAGGTCCTGGAAGCGACGAACGCTCTCCAACCTCGAGCGCCAGACGAAGGCAAAAAGGCGGGGCTTTACAGACGAAACGAGGGCTACTAAGCTCTTGCGAGCCTCAAGAGCGAGACCGCAGGGCGAGGAAGAGGGAGCGAAGGATGCAAGCGAGAGGGCCAGAGGTAAAAGACGAGCGCGGCCCGATGCACGCTGCGGCGAGGCGCGAGGATATCGTGGATTGCGAGATCGTGAGATAGAGAGAGACGGATTGAGGTAGGGGAAAACGAGTGTCCGTTGGAACAGGCGCGCGTGAAAGGGACAGAGAGAGGGAAGCGAAGGGACGTGCTCTACTCTTAGGCGAGGAGAGCGGCGCCAACGGCGGCGACACCGGCGAGGCCCGAGAGGGCGAGCGAGGCAGCGCCGTTGGTCGGCTGAGCCGACTGCGAGGCCGCGGTGCCGCTCTGGGTCGACTCGGTCGTCGAGGGGTTCTGCGACGAGCGCGAGGTCTGCGAGCCAGTGGTGGCCGCAGCCGACGAGGACGAGCCAGCCGCCGACGACGAGCCAGCCGACGACGCGGCGGACGAACTGCGGACGGAGCGCAATCAGTACAGCGGGTCGGTGAGAGATAAGCGGTGAAGTGCGGCGGAACGCACCTGGCGGCCGACGACGAAGCGCCGCCCGAGGCCGACGCGCCAATGCACGACGTGTCACCACCGTCCTGGATGGTAACCTGCAAAAGCGAAACGAGCTCGTCAGTCTACACGAATGCGCCGACGGGCGGGGCAAATGGAACGCACAGCGTCGGCGTAGTTGGTCTGGCCAGAGCCGTCGGTGATGGCGAGGGTCACCTGCGCAGAGGCACCGTGTCAGTGGAAGCAGTAGGGCACCGTATGCAGGTATGCAACGCACCGAGGTGCCGGCGGGCTGGTTGACCTGCCACGAGTACGAGGTCGAGTCGACGCCGTTCTGGATGGTCTCGAGGGTCTAGAGCGCGCAAGACGGTCAGTATTCATTCTCGAAAGCGGCGGACGAATCGCAGGATACTCACGTTGGTGGTCGAGCCGCCCTGGTTGACGCTGCAGAGTGGCGGAGCGCGGTGAGCGATCAGCTCGGCAATCGAGCACGCCAATCAAACACGACGTACCGAACGTAGTACGGAGCCTGTCCGCCCGACCACGCTGTTTGTAGGCGGGAGGGTGGCTACCATCAGTGGCTGCACAACGAAAGGGCGGGAATGCCGAGGCGCGCCGCGCCCCGGCGCGCTTGGCGAGCGAGGGGTCCACTCGCGCTCGCTGAACACGGCAGGAGAGACGCACAGAGGAGAGCGTTCTGGCAGGTGTAGAGAGGGGGCGGGGTGTTGATGGTGACCTGCGCAGCGGCGGAGCTGGCGAGCGCGAGGGCCGAGACGGCAACAGCAGAGATCGTGAACTTCATCTGCGTGGTCGTTCGATCGCGTGCGGGCAAGAGAGCGAGAGCGAGATGGGGGGTCCGTGCGAATCGGGCGCAGACAAAAGCGCGGGCGGGCGACGAGCGAGAGTGAATGGGCGCCGAACGAAGCGTGTTTGCCGAAGCCGAGACGCGTGCGAGAAAACGTGCGGCGAGGCGAGAGGCGCGAGGCGAGAAAGGGCGACCGACGCGTCGAATGGGCGCAGAAGGGCAACGCAGGGGGCAAGCGGGAACAAGACGATGGTGAGCGGGTGCTGCGAAACGAGCGAGGGTGCTCGGGGGCACGTAGCGCGTCGAGGCGAGTTGCGGGCTCGCGAGGGGTGCGCGAGGAACGCGAGAAGGCGAGCGAGACGCACCGTGGAAGAGGCTGGCTCGGGAAGAGAGAAGGCAGGAAAGAAACGCGAGGGGGCGAGGGGGAGAGAGGGAAGGGGAGCAGAGCCAGAGCAGGGGAGCGCCAGCCAGAGCGCCAGCGGGTGCGCGGCGCCACGGGAGCGCGACCGCGAGCCCGCGAATCGCAGCCCGCATCGCCTCGCCTCCGATCCTCGCCCTCGCCCTCCCCAGGCGCGTCTCTCTCGCTGAGAGGGCAGTGCAACAGCCAGCGCAAGGTAGCAAACAGCACCAGCCTAAGCGCATCGAGCAGCCTTGCCAGCAGCAGAGACACGCGTCTCTTCGCGTCGCATCGCCGAGCTCCAGAACCCGTACAGCGGGACACAACAGCGCGCAGCTCAAGCAATAGAACGAGGTAGCACAGAGAAGCGACAAGCAGGAACGAGAGCCCTGAACGGACGCCTAGCGGCCTTCTCAACTCGTCGACGAGGAGGTGATGGGTGTCTCGGCGTCAAGGAGCGCCTGACGGTGGCCTTCGGACCACCTGGAGTATGCAAATAGCACAGCAAATCAAAACAAGCTGCACGGCGAGTCTCGTATGAAGACGGCGAGGCGAGTTTCGAGAGCGCGCCGCTTCCGCAACCTGGAGCGGAAGCAGTACAGGATGCTACACACGTGTGAATCACTCGTACAACTGTCCCAAGCATACTTTATACTGGAGAGGCTGTTGCGCAGAAGCTACACCGCCCCCTACTCCGCCTTGACGTCGCTGAGCAGACGACCTCGACCTCGCTCCTGTCCCCACTAAGTGCCTGCACAGCCAGTGGGCTCAAAGTCACTCTGTGGATCGCAGGACCCGTCTGAACCAGTCCACCCGTCCGCTCGCAGCCTCTCGCACTCCTTTCTCCGCAACCCTCATCCCGCACAACACCATGTCGTCCCCTGCCACGAGCAACTACGCCGTCGAGTCGGCCGTCATCAAGGCGCCCCTCACCGCCGTCTGGCACCTCATCAAGCTCGGCGATTTCTCCAAGTGGTGGAGTGCGCTCCAGAGCTCGGGTCCCGCCAGCGCGGGCATCAGCAACGAGGCCGACGTGTGCGTTCGTTCGCTCTGCTGCTTTTCCAGTAGGTCTTGCTGACTAGTGTGCGGCGCCGGCAGCTTCGAGTGGAAGTTCAAGGTAGGTGGACCTCGTCGTCGGACAGCCTGAGACTCGCGCTGCAGCTAAACCCGATCCTCTCCCTCGCCTTTGCAGGACGGCACGACGCTCCACGTCAAGCAGGAGGAGCACTCGTGTCAGTTCTTCTCGTCCCCGGCCCACTTGTCCGCCCGGCTGACTCGTCCAACCTGGCAGCGCTCCGTCACTCGATCTCGTACAGCGTCCTCACCGCCGAGCCCGCCCTCTCGTACTCGTCCGTCATCTCGACCATCACGCTCTTCGCCGTCACGAGCGGTGCCGAGGAGGGCTCGACCTTTGTTCAGTGGACCGGCTCGTTCTCGTCCGACGCCGGTGCGTTGCTCTCCTTCTTGCCCTTATGCCTCCTTTCCATACTCTGCTGGGCCGCGCACGAGGTCTTCTGGCCCTTCATAGCGGCCTGTGTAATAAGGAGAGCGGGAGGCCCTCCCGCTCTGGCCCCAACCTGCGTTTTGGGCATACGACTGACGCCGCTCGCTCCGTTCTCCTACCCCCTCCTCTGCCGCAGACGTCGGCGTCCTCGAAGACGGCAAGTACAAGCGCCGCGAGGCCCTCGCCGACCTCGCCAAGGCGGTCAAGGCCTAAGCACCTCGATCGTCGCACATCAAGAAGAGATTGAACCGGTCGCTTTCCGCCTCGTCTCGCCTAAGAGTATTTCAACGATCCGCAAAGTGAAGTCTGCAACTATCAATCAGTGCCTCACACACGAGATGCCGCTACGGCGACCACCCTCGATTTCGGCACCAGCCCAGTGAGCAGCGCGCGGGGTCAAGCCGTGCGATTGGCTTTCGGCATCAGCTTGTCTCCCTCCCTTCTTCTGGCGCGAGTCTCCGTGCGCGTGTTCGTTCTAGTGCGCAGTGTCCCGCCTGCGCCCCTTTGTCGCCTGCTGCGCTAGGTTCGGCTACCGCTTCCTGCCTGCTCCGTGCTCACACGACCCTCGTCGCGGCTCCTCGCTCGGATCCTCCTCACCGTCGCGAGGCTCGTGCGCTCGGCGGCCGGCTTGTCATCCGGCTTGCATTTGCCTCGCGCTCAGTCCCCCGCTTCGCGAGCTCGTCGCAACGCTCGACCAAGCTCTCGCGCTGCGCGACGACCGTGCAACGCGGTCTCCTCTCGCTGTTCGCGTCGCTACGCTACAGAGACGCCTCTCTCGCGGACCTTCCGACAACCGTTGTGCCGCCCGACAGCCGTGCGGAGTCCGCGCCGTTCGCCTCTCCTCTCCGACTGCCCACAGCTGCCGAGTCCTTCCTGCGCCCTTCGCCTGCCGCCTCGCCCTTGAGCCCGACAAGCAGGACACAGTCACGGCCATGGCTGACTGGGCGGATCTCACCTCGACGGTGCGCCGCACGAAGGGCGAGTGCCCTCCGCCGCTGGTGCGTTCCTGCTCCCCGTCTCCTGCTGCTGCTGATCGGCCCGTCCGCACGGCACGGCGAGGCCAGAGCGATCTGAGCTAAACCGGCCTTTCGCTGCTCTGCAGGTCGGCGCGTCTGTCACGCTCGCGGGCGACTCGATCTTCGTCTTTGGCGGCCGCCCGGTCGACAGCCGCGAGATGACCAACTCCGTCTACGCGCTCGACCTGCGCTCGCTCGCGTGGGCCAAGCTGTGGCCGCCGGCTGCGGTCCCAGCAAGCGCGACGGCTGCAGTTGCAGCCGAGGGCCCGGCGCCGCGGTACTTCCACTCCGCTCAGGCCTGGGACGACCAGCTCGTAATCTTTGGCGGGCAGAGCTACGTCGCCGGGTCGAGCGGCAGCGGCGGTGCGCACCTCGAGACGCTGAATGAGCTCGTCCTGTTCGACACGAAGCGGCACACCTGGTCCTTCCCCTCACCGACCTGCCTTCCGGGCACTTCTGCCCCATCGCCTCGCTATGCGCATCTCTCGCAGCTCACGCGCGTCGCCTCGCGTCCTCCACCAGGCTTCTCCCAGGACCCGCCGACCTACTCGTCCCGCCTCGTGATTCTCGGCGGCCAGGATGCCGACAACAACTACCTCCCCGACCTCGCCGTGCTCGACCTCGACCAGATGCAGTGGGTCGCGCAGGCGCCGTACCCGCGCAAAGCCGGGACGTACCGCTCGGTCGCGGCGGCGGCGAGTGTCGGCGTTGCGCCGAGGGAGGAGAAGATCGGGACCGACGGCGAGGTGCTCGTGTACTCGAGCCACGCGATCGAGCCCACGGAGGACAAGGAAGAGCCCGTCTGGGTCTACAGCAATTCGAATTTTGTCAGGTGCGTGTCTCTTGCAACCCGTCTTGAAGCACCTGCTCGCGCTGGGACCTGACCAGTGCTTCGTCGTTTCACGCAGCCCACGGCGAGACCTCGACATGATCCCGCACGTCCACGACGCGCTGACAACTCCCGCCTACCTATCCCTCTCCGACTCGATGGTCGGCGACCCGTCTTTCCCACCCGGCCTGCGCTTCCCGCACGCCTATGCCTGCGGGCATCACCTCGTCCTCTCTGGCGCGCACGTCGGCGTCAATCGCGCCGAGTTCGTCATCTGGACGCTCGATCTGGGCACAGCGCCGGCAGCGAGCAAGACGCGTGACAAGCTCGTATGGAAGGCGCTGCCGCTCGACAAGGTATTCGGGAAGGGCGGATGGGGTCCAGCAGTGGGCTGGCGGAACACGCTCGTCGTTGTTGGCGATCAGTCGCGCGACATGGCGAGCGACTACAATTCTCGACAGGCGAGTCCTCTTCCCTCTTCCCTCGAACAAGCGATGCTGACTACCCCATGCGTAGACAAACTTCTCCCAGATCGCGTTCGTCGACCTCGAAGGCTTCGGCGTCTACGTCCCACCGCCTCAACCGATCCCGGCGATTCAGCAGCAGCTCGGACTCCTCACTATGTCACAGCCGCAGCTCTTCGACTACGAGATCATCGCGAGCGACAAGGAACGACTCGGCTGCAGCCGCAAGCTGCTCGAGGCGCGTTGGCCTTGGTTCGCCGACGAGCTGCGGGCCGTCGAGGCCAAGGCGTATGCGGCAGTCGAGGCGCGCGAGCAGCGAACAACGACGGGCTCGGGCTCGTACGGCGACTCGAGCGACGACGAGCCTATCGACGGCGCGATGCAGCGGGTCGTATCGCCCGTGCCGGCGAAGAAAGCCGCGCCCGTGATGTCAAATCCAGTGCGAGCGCCTTCGCGCATCTTCCCCATCACGACGCACTCGCTTGAGCTGCCCCTATCGGCTGCCGAAGTCAAGGCGCTCCTGCAGTACTTCCACACGCTCTCGCTCTCTACGCCGCATCAGCGCGCTCTCCCCGTCCTTACATCGCTTCTCGTCTTCACAAAATCGTACGACACGGTCGTGCCTGCTCTCCGCGCGCTCGTCATCCACGCGCTGCACGAGACCCTCGAGACCAGCCCCGAGGTTGGCGCGAAAGTGTACGAGGCGGCCGCACTCGGCGACTCGGTCGCCCTGCAGATCCGCGCGATGCAGTGCATGCTGAGTGCGAGAAGGGGCAGCGCCACCTCGTCGCACCTCGAGGCGCCGACGTCTGCCCAGCCGTCGAGTTCGCGATTCTCGGGCAACAGCCACGGTCAGTCCAGCTCACTCCTCATCCCTCGGTTCAAAGACTGACGCTTCCCCTAGCCTCGACCTCCTCTTCTGCCTTTTCAGTCTACTCGAGCGGCGACGGCGACAGTAGTCTACCCTACACCCGCTCGTCGGTCGCATCCTCGCAAGCGAGCACCGCCGCTTCCTCCGTATACAACGGCATTCCGTCGTCCGGCCATTGCGCGGCTTATCCAGCTTCGTCGCCTCTCCCACCTGTCCCCTCTGGTCTCCCTGCCTCCCTCTCTTCGCCGCCAGCGATGCTCTCGCGACAAGGCCCCCTGCCGACTCCTCCTAGCGAGCTTCCGCCTGGGTCGTACCCTTCACGCAACGGATCGCTAAGTGCCGCAACCGGCGTGTCCGCCTACTCCTCCCCATCTTCGACCGGACCTCCACCCTCGCCGAGCGGTCCTCTCCCTCCCATTCCATCCGCATCGGCCGCATCGAGCGGAAATCGCAGCGCGACGCGCACTCCGACCGCTTCCATGGCTATCTCGCCCTCTACGCCGGCGCACATCGCCGAAGCTTGGCGAGCAGGCGAAGAATGGGACCGGCAGCAGCGAGCCGAGGCTGCGCGCCTCGCAGCCGAGACCGAGTCGCTCTCGCGCAACGCGTCGCTGCTGCGCCTCGGCGGCGAGCGCAAGGGCAGCGTCGCCAGCAGCGGCGCAGGCGCGCTCGGGTCGATCCCCGAATCGTCCGACAGCGGATTCACTGCGAGCCCGACGCCGAGCATCTCGAACCTCGCCAACACGCTCTCGACGGACAACGGGAGCATTCGCTCGCACGACGACAACTCGTCGATGCGGTCTCGCGGCTCGAACGAGACGAAGAACTCGTCCGAGCGCGCGGCCGAGGCGGCCGCTTCGACGGCGCAGGCTGCCGCCAAGGTCGTCAAGAAGGGCCTCTTCAGCGGGCTTCTTGCAGGACCGACGATGCACAACGCTGGCATGACAAAGAAGGTCGCGCCGCCGACCGGACCCGCTCCGAAAAGGAGCTACCCTCGACCGACGCCTAGGACGGCGAAAGGTGCAGCAGCGCTGGCGAAAATCGATGCAGAATTCGACGTCGCTTCTTCCGGTGCGTTCTTTCGAGCCCCGATGCATCGGGCTTTCACCTGATTAATCGGCTTCGCGCCTACAGGTGGATCCTCGGCGGCGTCTTTCCGCTCTTGAACCTGCCTATCCTCTCTGATTCTGCTTCTTCCCATCACGAATACGCACACGACCCTCGTTGTTTCCCTCTCTTATCGCAGTCATCCCCTCTCTCGGTTGTACAGCATGTACCCTACCTTCTACATCGCCGAGCGCAACTCCAAGTCTCGCACTCTGCGCAACTCAAGACTGCCCCGCGAGAATGCGTGAAGAGAGCATGGTCAGTGTCAGACATTTGTGCGGGATCGCGGCTACAAGGGCATGGAAGGCGAGTGCTACAGGGCAGCGGAGGTCTATATACACAACAAGCGAGGAGAAGGGGGTGCGCGCAACCGGCACGCCAGCACCGCACACTCCTCTAGTTCCCCTCCGCCTGTCCCACCCGCTGGTCGCTGTCCCCGTCATCGAGCGACAGCAGATCCTGCACCTTGCCCCGCTGCGTCTCGCTCTGCGCGCCGGCGCCCGCGCCCGTCCCGTTCGTCCCCTGGTTCGCGACTTCGTCCCTCGACCGGAGCTCGTCGAGCCAGTCGCGCGACGCAGGCGCATAGTCGTCGTTGTCCCGGTAGGGACGCGACGAGCCGGCCGTGTAGTCGTACGGCTTGGCCGAGGCGGCAGAGGTTGTCGACGAGCCGAGCGTCGGCGGGTCTTCGGAGAGAGGAGTGAAAGCGTCGCGGGCGGTAATGGTGCCGAGGCCTGAATGGACAGCAGGTAGACCAGAGATCAGCAAAAAGGGGCATAGTGAGATGCAGGAGTCGAGGGATGCGACGCACTCGAGTACCCAGCGTACTTCTCGTCGTCCTCGAAGAACGACTCGGGGCCACTGCCTGGGTAGGCGACCATGAATTGTGGAGGGAGGTACGCGTTGTTCATCTCGTCGACGAGCGAGCGGTAGAGGCGGTACCGCGGAGCAGGGGAGCAAGAGCAGAAGCGGCTCGATCGCGTGCAGCAGGGAGAGCGAGACCGAAGGCGAGCGCGATCAAGGGCAGCAGAAAGGAGGGAGACCCTGAAAGCCCTCTCGGGCGATAAACGCTGCGGCGACAAGAGCATGACTTCATCGACGACCCCTTGCAAACCCGATAGACGACGAGGGCAGATCCGGCCCTGCAAGGCGCAGACTGCGCGAACAGGGTCGGCGCTCGGCTCGGACAAGCATTCGCAGCACTCGGTCAAGCGGAGTCGGCGGAACGTGCGACGAGGATCGAAGAGGGTCGACCCAGCTCTCGCGGCGATCGCAAAGGGGCCACGCCGACCCGGTCAAGCGCCTTCCCTGACGGTGTGCACTGCGCAGCGTGCACGGCGCGCGCCTGCCAAGAGCTAATAGAAGCTAGTCGGTACGAGCGAGCGCGTTCGCGCCGCAGACAGAGGGAGCCCACCTTCTCCTGGTCATGGATCCCGGCAGTGTGAATGATGCAGATGACTTTGTTGCAACAACAAGAGCGTGAACGTTATTTACAGACAGGCCAACCGCTCGAAAGCTTCAAGCGAGTCGGCGAGACTCGAGTAGAACGGCGGATCACAGATCTGCGAATGCGCAAGGACTCGTCAGTACCCGTCCGAGGAAACGCTTGGCGCTGCTTTGACTGTCGTATGGCACGGAGGATGACCAAGCATCCAATGTGCGGGCGAGATTGAAGGGGATCAGACTGGAGGTTCTGGGCATTGCCGCCAGCAGAGTCGGAACCCGAAGGAACCGTTTGTTTTGCGGATGCATATTCCCGAGCTGGGTTAATCGGCTGAAAGCCTTTTTCTTCGTCTCCCGGGAAGAAGGGGATAGAGGAACGAGGGAGGGGGAGGAGGCTCACCTCGACCGCAAGTCCGCGTCTATGTCAAGAGCTCTGCTAGGGCGCCGAGGCGCCCCCGAGCTTGACCTCGTGCCCAGCGAGCTCCCTCGCGCGCGCCTTGAGCTGCGCAATCTCGTCCCTCAGCTCCTTGTCGCGCTTTTCGCGCGCGAGCTCGCCGGCCTGCCCGTCGCCAAACAGGTGCAGCAGCTTGAGGGTGTGTGCGAGCGAGAGGAGCGACTGGGCGCTGCGGAGCATGTGCTCTGTGCGGAGCTGGGACGCGAGGGCGCGGTGCGACGAGGCGGAGGGGTGAGGAGGGCGGGCGGGGTCGAGCTGTGGGCGGGATCAGCGGGAGCGAGTCGGGTCATGCATGGTCGGCAGAGCAGGCAGCATCAAAGTCAGCACAGCGTTGCTTCGTGTGGGCGGTTGGAAGGAGAAGAGTGCGCCCGGAACTTTTGCCAGCGCAAGCGAGCGACGCCCGAAGTGCATACGCTCGGCCTCGCATGCTTTGATCGAGGCTGTCTCGCGCATCAGGCGAGTCAGAGCGCAGCAGTCTGAACCCTGGCCATGCAACGCCGCTCGGCAGAGCCGAAGAGCACGAGGTGCAGAGGAGCGAGAGGACGCACGCGGGCGAGGGCGACGAGTTCGCGCATGCCGTCGACGAGGCTGTCGGTCTCCTTGTCGACGACGCTGTTGAGCTCCTCCTCGACGCGGTCGAGGTACTCGTCCGACGTGAGCTCGAGTGCGCTCGTCTGCGACGTCGTCGTGCGCAGGTTCTGGAGCGTCGACGGGAGCACAGTGCGCCGCCGGAAGTCGGTCTGGCGCGCCGAGGGAGCGGTGCCCTGCATCGTGCACGCTCTCGAGGGCCTACCGCCGAGAGTGAGCGCTGGCAAGAGGCGAGCCGAGTGGGGCAGGAGCCGAGGAGGAACGAGAGCCTCTACTCGCCACGCCGGACTCCGAGAGCTGCGTGAAAGAGACGGCCCGACAGATGATACGCTCCTACAGTTTTCACGCAGCTCAGGCCCGTACAAGAGGCTGCCGCCACGTCGTCGACCAGTTCCTCGTGCTCGAGCCTCTCCGCCCGCTTCTTTTCCCTCCTTTGTTGCTCTGCTCTCACTGGGACGAGCCGGTAAATCGCTCAGGAGCTTTCCAGCGACTTTTTGATCCCGCTGCAGCTGGTCCCCGCCGTCTCCTCGCTCTCCCGGACGCTCTCGCTCGCCCCGTTCCTCTCGCCGCTCCCTTGCACTCGGGTCGCAATGTCGCGCGACCAGTTCAACTGCACGCTCTGCAATCGCACCATCCCGACGCAGGAAGCGCTCGGCGGTCACTACGGCACGCAGGGCCACAAGCAGCGCGCCCGCGCCGCCAGCGCCGCACCCGCCAGCATTCCGCCTGGCCACGCCCACTGCGACGTCTGTGGGGCGGCGACGCCCGTCACGCACTACCAGAGCCACCTCAACTCGCCGCGTCACAAGAAGGTCGTCGTACTACCAGTACGAGCGCGCGCAGCAGGAGGCGCAGGCGTCCAAGTGCGGCGTCTCGCTCGAGCCGGCAGACGCTCTCGAGTTCGGCGTCGTCGAGCACGACATGCACAAGCCCAAGGCCATCGACTACAGCACTTCGAAGCAGTTTGTGGTCAAGGCAACCGAGGTTGAATGCGAGATCATCGAGGCTCGCTTCCGCAAGGCGACCGGTGTCAAGCCACGGTTTGTCTCTCCCTCTTGTCCGCCTGCATTCGTTCTGCATGCTCATTGAAGTCTCGTATCAGATTTACGGCGCAGGCGTACGCGAGGAACTCGCTACACCTCCGTGTCGGCGACTCTCGCCCGCTGCAAGTCCATTTCTTCCCGCGCAACATCTTTGGCGCCTTTCACGACACGCTCATCGTCAAGTTCCGGCGCCTCGACACGCTCGAGGACTTCGAGATCGAGCGCGACATCCGCGGCGAGGTCGGCAGCAGCACCGACAAGGCTGCCTTCGGCCCGAAGGAGCCGTTCGTCCTCAAGGCCAAGCGGCGCAAGACGCCTCGCGCGCGCACCTTCGTCCCCGGACCGAAGACCAAGTTCGCCGCCAACGTCCCTTGGGTCGGCAAGTTGCCGCTGTACCCGCCGCCGGCGTGGCTGCGTGAGCTGCTCGAGGAGAACAGCGTCGGCAAGCAGATCGCCGTGTTCCGCAAGAATGTACCGCCGCTCTCGTACAAGACATACGCCCCGTACTGGGAGAAGCTCGTATGGGCTGAACAGGTCGCACAAGAGTACGTGCTCTCCGCCCTCCCCCCGCTTGCTCCTTGCTGATCTCACGCCCTCCGCAGACTCCAGCTTCGCGAATACGACATGCATGGCGCAGCACTCGGCAAGGTCTCTGGAAACACGTACATCCTCGCCGTGCCCGGCATTGTGGACAAGCACCCGAACGTCATGCGCGGCGACAAGATTCGCGTGCACGCTTCGACGGACCCGGAGAACAAGTGGTTCGAGGGTACTGCCGACGACGTGCGCGGCATCGAAGTCTTCCTCAAGTTTCCGGCCAAGTTCCAGCCGCCTCCCTCGGCGCGGTTCGAGGTGCACTTCACCATGACGGCCATCCCGACGCGCCGCACCATCCGCGCCCTGCGCCAGCCTCTCCCGCGCGAAAGCCTCCTCTTCCCGCCCTCGACCCAGCAGCCGAATCGCGTCAGCCGCAAGACCTCGATGACCCACCCGCGCTTCTTTGCGCCCGAGATCGAGGACAATCCGTACCAGCGCGACGCCGTCCTCGCCATGTACTACTCGACGTCCGGCCGCGCGCCCTTCATCCTGTACGGCCCGCCGGGGACGGGCAAGACGACGACGCTCATCGAGGCGTGCTGCCAGCTGCTCGAGTACAAGCCCAACGCGCGGCTCCTCCTCACCGCGCCCTCGAACGCCGCGGCCGACATCCTCTGCGAGCGCCTCGCTGCACGTGCACCCTCGCTTGGGCCGAAGAAGATGCTCCGCCTCAACGCGCCGAGCCGCTTCCGCTCGGGCGTGCCCACGTCCGTCGAGCCCTTCACGTTCGTCCACGCGAGGACGTTCGCATGCCCCCAGGTCGACGACCTGAGGAAATTCCGCGTGATCGTGTCGACGTGCTACTCGGCGAGCATCCTCAGCGGCGTCGGGCTCGAAGGCGGGCACTTCTCGCATGTCTTTGTCGACGAGGCGGGACAGGCGACCGAGCCGGAGGGTGTGTCTTTACCTCGACTCTTTCGCACCTCCCTCGCCTCCGGTACTGATCCTTCGCACCTGGCAGCGATGCTCCCGCTTGCACTCGCGGGCGAGAATGCGAGTGTGGTGCTCGCCGGCGATCCGCAGCAGCTCGGTCCGGTGCGCAGAGCCTCTTTTCTCCTTACGACCTCGTCGACTCACCCATACACCGCACGCAGATCATCAACTCGCCGGTCGGCAACGCCTTCTCTAGGAACGTCTCGCTCCTCGAGCGCTTGATGCAGCTGCCCAACTACGCCGACAGAAGGGACCACCCGCTGCGCCGCACGACCTACGTCAAGCTCCTGTGCAACTACCGCTCGCACCCTGCGATCCTGCGCTACCCGAACGCGGCCTTCTACGGCTCCGAGCTCGAGGCGTGCGCCGCGCCCGCGATCGCGAACCGCCTCCAGAGCTGGGACGGGTGGCCGCACACGGGCTACCCGGTCCTGTTCCACAACGTCAAGGGGCGCGACGACCGCGAGGGCACCAACGTCAGCTACTTCAACGTTAACGAGATCACGGTCGTCAAGGCGTACGTGCGCGGGCTGCTCGAGACGCGCTCGAGGCTCCGGCTTGAGGACAAGGACATCGGTGCGTCTGTCACCTCAGTCTCGCTGACCTGCCGGTCCATTCCGTGCGCCTCGCGCTGGTACTGAGAGGTTGTATTGCTTGCAGGCATCATCGCACCGTATGCGGCGCAGGTCAAGAAGCTGCGCAAGGCGATCAACCGCCCCGAGATGACGATCGGCTCCGTCGAGCAGTTCCAGGGTTCCGAGCGCTCGTGCGTGCCCTTCACCGCCGTTGCCTTTGTCAAAGCAAGCTGACCCGTAGCATGCGTCGCTCACATCTGCCTTCCACTCACCTCGTCTCGTCTCCCGCCATCCTCCCACTTCGCGTTCCGCCCGCCGCCCGTTTTTTGTACCGTCAGCCTCATCATCAATTCGACAGTCCGCTCAAACGAAGAGCATCTCGCCAACAGCAAGTCGTTCGCGCTGGGCTTCCTCTCGAACCCTAAGCGGCTCAACGTCGCCCTTACGCGCGCGCAAGCCGGCCTCGTCGTCGTCGGCGACGCCGATACGCTCGCGCTCGACGACGAGTGGCGGCAGTTCCTCCTCTACGTGCACGACATGGGCGGGTGGGCCGGCGACGAGTGGGACGCGGAGCAGTACCGCGACGGGGCGCAGGACCCGGAAGCGCGCGCGCAGAGCGAGATGGACGACATCATCTCGGGGGTGGCCGCTTTGTGAGGGCGGCGAGGAAGGCGGGAACCGCGAGCTTGGAAGTGGGATGTCTGGTGTCTACTCTCTCTTGCATTGCTGTGCTTTCGGTCCGTGGGCCCGAACGGCTTGAACGGCGAACCTTCCCAAGTCAACTTTGGGCGCTCGACATCTGCGTCTCTCGCAGCTGACGCTGCCCAAATGCGCAGAGGTAGCTCAGTACACCGTGCACGTGCCCGTGCACATCGGCGATAGCGTCGTCGCGCGCGGTTCGTGCGCCCCTCTTCGTCGCGCTCACCGAACCTCGCTCTGTCCACCTCGTGTCGCCGCTGCGAGACTCTGGCGCAACAATGCTCAAGCGACTGTCTGGTCCGTTCAGCAAGGACTCGAGCGAGCCGGCACTGCTCCTCCCGCCACCTCCCGGACCGCGCTCCTTCTCATCGTCGTCGCCGCGCACGAGCCCCTCGCTCCGCCCCGTCTCGCTGCCGCCCGTCTCGCCCATCCAGCGCACTGGGAGAGGCGGTGGAGCGAGCCCAGGGTACCCGTTCCCGCAGCAGACCGCGCCGCCCTCACCGTCGCACGCCCGCTCCGCGTCCGGCTCGCAGCAGGGCATCGAGCGAGCGACGCTGCACAAGACACTCGCAGCGCTCAGTGGGCTGCTCGTGGCTCTCGACGAGCTGCGCGAGACCAAACTTGCCGAGTCCAAGGCCGAGCGCCGCGTCGCAAAGGCGCTCAAGGAGGTCGCGGGCGGCTTCACCGAGAAGGGCGCGGGAGGAGCGGGCGGCAAGAGCGACGTCGTGGTCGAGGCGCTTATGTCCGCCTCTACAATGCTCGACACGCTCGGCGAGGTCGACGGCAAGCACGCCAAGGCGGTCCAGAAGGAGTACGAGGCGCTCAACGACCTGGTCTCCAAGTTCTTCAAGCGCACCGCCGTACGCTCTGTCCCTACTGGGCCGTGCAATAGCTTCGCTGATGCATCCGTAATCGACAGAAAGAAGAGAAGGCGTTCGAAGACACGGTCACCGCTCTCGACGCTCGCGTTGCGAAGGCTACTTCGTCCTATCAGTCTTCCGCTCACGCCGCCTCCTCCTCCTCGACACGCAACATGCACGCCGCCCTCGACTCGCTCACTGCGCAACACTCGACCTACATGCACGCACTGTCGGGCCTGTCGGGCCAGATCCAGCAGACCAAGGCGTCCTACGCTGCTGCGATCGCCGACCGGCGCGAAAGCGTCGCGCGCGAGGTGGCGCGCGTCTTCTGTGGATTGGCTGAGAAGGAGTGGCAGGTCAAGGTCGACGCGACGAAGAAGGGCGGAGGGGAGAAGCTCGGGCGCGTCGTGAGCGCCGGCGCCTGGTGCGAAGCTGGCATGGAGTCTGCGGCGCGGTACCTCACCAGCGAGGCCGCAGCAGCCATCGCCTCCACCGACTCGGGCGAGCCCGACGTCGACCGCAGGGCGACACTGCGGGGCCCGCGAGCGCCCTCCAGCTCGACGGTTCAGACCGCGACCACCACGACGACAAGCAGCAGCGCTCACTCGTCGCAGCTCTCAACGTCGAGCAGCGCGACTGGCGCTGGCCGACCACCATCGCCTGCTCGGCGCTCGCGCCCGACCGAGACTTTCGAGCCGCCGACTGCAGCTCGGAGAGACACAACCCCTCGTCCGGCGTTTTCGCCCCTCGACAACGGCCGCTCGTCCGAACCTCAACGCCCTTCGTATAACTCGAGCCGACGCAGCAGTCGGGACGTCGGCGGCGACGCGAGTCCGGCGATCTCTTCCGGCTACCGCTCCGAGCCGTTGCACGACTCACACGCCCAGTCACGCTCGGCATCGCCAGGTCACGAGCGCGCCTTCCCGCAGCATGCAGAGGTCGACGAGGTCCTGCGTCGGCCCACTCCACGCTACGGCAGCGCGCCTGCGAGTGGGTCCGGCAGAGGCGCGGCGGACGAGTTTGGGCGCACCCTGCAGCACGAGGGCGAAGATGGCGAGAGGGCGGCTCGCAGTTCGACGGCTCCGCAGCGACAGGACAGCTTTGTTGCCCGCATGAGCGCCAAGTATGCGGGACATGGATCGAGACGCGGGCCCGAGGGCACGAAGAGCGCGGAAGAGCAGCAGGTGCGCTGGCGAATTGTTCGACTGGTTCTCACAACGCTGCCAGCTCTAACGCCGTGGTGCACTGTATCAGGAGCGGCAACCGGCAACTGACGCTCGCCACAAGCGCTCAAACTCGCGCGTCTCGCTCATCGCGAAGCGCTTCTCTTCGCCTCCCGATGCCATCTCTTCCTTGCCGCCCCCGCTCGTCCAGTCGCAGCCGAACATGGCATCTTACGACCATCCGTCGCCAGCACGTCGCCCGCTGCCGCCGACTCATCGTCACACGCTCAGCGGCCCGGAAGCCTCGCTCACTTCGTCGTCCTGGCTCTCACCTGCGAGTCCGACTAGTCCACCTCTCGCCCATCCTCAGCGCCTTATCTTCGGGAGCGGCGTCGCCATCTCCCACGTCGACTCTCCGCAGGCCTCCTTCGCCCGACCCGCTGCGGACGCGCCCGATCCGCCTGCGCGCCGCCCGCGAGCGTACGAAGCGGCTCAGCCGCTCCCGCCCGTAACCTCACCACCGCTGAATTACTCGCACGACACCACATACGAGAAGCAGCTCGATTCGCCCGCGACGGGCGCGTGGGCGGAAGCCGACTTCGGCCCGAACGCCTTGCGAGGCGACGGGCGACGCCAGGAAGAGCGCTGGCCGTTCGCGGGCGGATTCGAGGAGCCGCAGGCTCGCAGTGAAACGCGCGAGCTGCATGGCGTACCGGGCAAGGGTGACGAGTCGGATTACACATGACCTGTTGTGCGGGATGGAGCATAGGCGCTGCGCAGGTTCACGCTCCTGTTATACGGTTTGTACAAGTCAGCCTTGCGCTGCAAATGCTGTCGCAGACCCACGATGAGCGTGACCCGATAGAGCAACACCTACTCGTCACGATCTCGCCTGAAGCGCTCAAGTGCGAGGAGGGGCATAGGCGGCTCTCTTCCTTCCGAGTCAGCATCCGCCGGCGACTTGACTCGCTCCAGAGGTCAAGCTTGCCTCGAACAGCGGATTTAAAGATGACAAGGCGATACAGTCTGATTGCAGGTCGACGCGCACTGCGGTGACGGGATACAGAGGGAACCGGCGAAAAGATGCCTGAAGGTGGCGGAACGAGACGCGGAGAAATCGGCCACGGTGAAAGAGAGGGAATGGAGAAATCGAAACGAGAAGACAGACGAGAAGAAGCAGATCGCACGAAGGCGGCAGACGAGGAGGACAAGAGGTGTGGCGAGGGAGAAAGGATTGGGGCGGGAGCGACGAGCCATGGATGACAAGGCGACGGCGTTCACCACCACAATAGCGAGCCGAGGGTGCCGAGCAGGAGGTTCTTTGGCCAGAAGGTCGGGCACTTGAACGACGAAGGGACGGTCCACTTCGTGTTGGGGACCCACCAGGTAGCGCCGCGAGCGTCCCTGAGCAAAGCACAGAGGTCAGTCAAAACTCTGCTCGAGCTCGATCATCCAGCTTAAACGCACCAGTCACCCGGAGGCGTCCACCCGGCCGACGGGAGCTTGAAGCCCGCGCATGGCTGCCAGCCCTTGCTCAGGCCGAACCAGCGGAAGCCGAGCGCATAGCCCGACGGCCGCTTGTTTCCCTGATGGTCAAAGTCGTAGCCGTCTTCGCCGGTGTTCGAGCATACGTAGTCCGACGAGGGCTTGCGGAGATCAAGCCAGCCGGCGAACGTCCACGTGAGCGGGCAGAGAGCGCCGCCGGGGAGGACAAAGTCGGGATCGGGGTCTGCGATCAGAAAAACGTCAGGAGAAAGTCGCTGAAGAGAGAGCGCAGAAGGAACGTACACCACCAGTTCACTTTGCCGCACTGCAAGAGTTCGTCGGTGCTGGGCTTCCAGCCCACGAGATCCCACGAGTAATGCGGAGCCCAGCCGATGTTGCTACCCCACCAAAGCCAGCCTCCGGCACCAAATTTGTCGGGGCAGCGGTCGCCGTTGAAGTCGACCTCCTTGCCGTCGTTCCCGGAGCCGTCACACTGCCATTTCGGGTCCGGCCGCGGCGTCGACGTCGTGGTGGGTGCGGCACTTGAGGTCGTGTGTGAAGGGCGCTTGTCGACCCAACCTGCGTCAATCCAGACCTGGAGGCCCTTGATGCCGTCGGGGAGCAGCCAGTTCGGGTCCGGGTCTGCGCACATGCCCGCCAAGAAGGCGTCAGATTCCTCGAAAGCGCAGGTGCGAGAGGCACAGCGAGGAAAAAGAGCGCGATCGGGCAGGGCGAGGCGAGGAAGGCAGGGAGGACTTACACCACCACGTGATCTTAGCCAGGATCTCGAGCTCCGACGACGACGGCACCCACTCGGGCGTGTTGTCCCATCCAGGACTCGGAGCCCAACCGTACTTCGTCCCGAACCACTGCCACGAGCCTTGACCGAGGGTTGACGGGCACGTCTTGCCGTCGAAGTCGAAGGGCTTGCCGTCCCAGCCGTCGCCGCGGCACTGCCACTCCTTGCTCGGCCACTCCGGGTTTGCGGTCTGCGAGGGCGCGGCAGTCGTCGTCGTCGTCGAGGAAGCAACGGTCGTCGTGCTCGAAGCAGTGTGACGCTTGTCTACCCATCCGAGCTGGATCCAGATGTTGAGCCCCTTGATGCCGTCAGGAAGCAACCAGTTGGGGTCCGGGTCTGTAGCAGAGAAGCGGGTCAGGGTCTCGGCAGGCTCCAGACGGGCGAGTTTTCAGACGCACACCACCACGAGCACTTTTCAAGCGCCTGCAGCTCCTTCTGCGAAGGGAACCAGCTCTGCGAGTTGTCCCATGCGCTGTTGGGAAGCCAGCCGAGGTTGCTAGGTGGAGGGGCAAGGAGGGGTCAGGCTCGCGATCGCGGCAGAGACGGTTGAAGATGCGACTTACGTGCCATACCAGAGCCAGCCGCCCTCGCCCAGGTCAGACGGGCAGGTGTTGCCGTTGTAGTCGTACTTTTGGCCGTCGTGATCGCCGCCGGCCTGCCAGTCCTTGTCGGGATACGGAGTTGAAGTCTTGCTCGGCTCGACCGATGTCGACGTCGTACTGGTCGACGAAGCGCGTGTCGTAGTTGTCTTGACAAAGGACGAAGTTGTCGTCGTAGGCATGCTGTTGGGCGGAGGGGCTGAAGAGAGCGGTCAGTCAGCACCCAAGCGCGCGACGGCGGCAAAGAACGCACTCCACCATCCGCACTTAGACGGGTCCCACTCGATTGGGTACTTGAAGCCTACAGGGGCGTTCCAGCCAAAGACCGGGTTCCAACCGATGCTGTATGCGGACTGTGAGCAAAATTTGAAGCGCATGATGCAGGAAAGGACGGAGAACGTACGTCCCGAACCATTTCCAGCCCGAAGGCACCCACAGCGGGGCCTTGGAGCCCTGCCAGTCAAATTCGAAGCCGTCTTTACCATCGCCACGGCACTCGTAGTTGCGAGCCGGGTAGAAGGAGAGGCCCCACCAAGACGGGAGCGTGATGCTGAATTGCGCACCGCAGTGCGACTTGAGCCAGCCCGCAGAAGGCTCTGTGATCGCAAGTTTGTAAGCTGCAAGCGTCGCCACGGTGGAAGAACGCGAGAACGCACTCCACCAAGTCGCCTTGCCGCAGGCGTTGAGGAATTCGCCCGGGATAGCCCAGTCATCCGGCGAAATCCAGCCCTTAGGCGGACCCCAGAAGCCGCCAAAGTAGAGGAACGACGACGGCGCCCACGAGGGACGGTTGTTGCCGTTGTAGTCGACATCCCAGCCGTCGTTGCCTGAGCCGTCACAGCGCCACGACGCGAGCGGCAGCTTGATCCAGTCCCACCACGACGGAATGAAGCCGAGGATGTTGCCGAGGTCGAGCGAGAGGTGCGACGATTTCCAAACCGACGTCGGCGCCCTAAAGGGAGGACATCAGCAAAGGGCTCGCAGGCATCGGTGATCCGAACGCACCACCAGGTCGCCTTGCCGATGTCGCACTGACTTGGTATGCTCCAGTCGGCTCCGCACTGCCAATTCTTGGCCGGTAGCCAGCCGTGAGACGAGCCGAAGTACTTGAAGCCCGAAGGCGCCCAGCTCGGGCGACCGCGGCCGTTTGAATCGTAGCTGCAGCGCACACAGACGAGATCAGTCCCGAGAAGTTGTAAGTGGCTGCGGTGACGCACTCGTAGCCATCGTTGCCGCTGCCGTTGCACTTGAAGCTCGACGGACAGCGACCCGAGTTGCCGAGGATGGGACCGAGGATCGGGTTGAGGATGTCGCCGATGAGACCGCGCTTGTCAAGCGAGCTGTTACGAGCGGCGAGCTGAGCGTGACGAGCCTGAAGGTGGGCGGCGCGAGCCTCGTGCCCGGAGAAGGCGGCAGAGGCCGTCGCGGCGCACGACGCCGCTAGGGCGGCAAGAATGCAGACGCGCATGGCGCGGCGGGCGTGTAGAAACGAATGTAGAGGTCGGTGGAACGAGTGTGAGGCCCGGAGAGGGCAGACAAGCCCGGGATGAATGTGAGAGAGGGGACGCGATGAAGAAGGAAGAGAGAGCGACAGCAGGAAATGCGGCACATGTCACGGCAAGCATCTCAGAACGTGGCTAGCTTGCCTCGAGGGGTCCCATTTGCCTGGACCGTGGAGTAATGCGAGGGGTAGGATCAGATGCTGGTCGAAGTGAGCACAGGGAGGCGAATTCGCCAAGTGGACGGAGAGCGATCGAGTGATTCGGACCAGCACGTGCAGCAGGAGAAACTCAGGCCAGACCCACATAGCTGCCGTCCAGGCTCGGCCGACCACAATGAATGCCTGTTGACCGGAAGGGAGCGGGTGCCGAAGAGCGGGCCTTCGTGTCTCTGGCAGGCTAGCGTGGGCCACCGAGGGTGTCGATCAGTCTCTTAGTAAGTGATCGACGTCCAGTGCTGCTGATGACCATGTCTGAGGAAGCCAGGAGGTGAGACGCTCCCTCCAACGGAAGACCCGACACCTCTTGGCTGCCGCACGGCTGGTTGGGGGACCTCGACACGCGGTCCGGCAAGCTCAGCATCCCCGTGACCGACATAGCTGTCCCCGCAAAGGACGCTGACCTATGCGAGGCTCGCCCGGAAATGCTCGATGAGGGTAACTTGAAGACGCCCCGGCATCGATGCAGCTGTGTGTGGGCGAGGTCGCACCCGCAAGACAAGCCAGCATGCTATACCGAGCTGCGTCGCGTTTCTGCGGATGCGCGGCAGTCCCCGCGAGCGAGTGGGAGAGGGCAAGAGTGTCTTCAGATCGCCGAGCGGGAGGTCGCGCTGCTCTTGAATATCTACGACCTCCAAGCTTGAGACGTTGAGCGAAGCGGAGCATGAGACAGACGGTTCGTGCCGATTGCGGGCCTTTGTAGGTGCGAGAGAGTTGCCTGCTTGTTCGCCTCGCATTGCTCTCGCGCTGTCAGGAGCCTCCCTCGATTGTCAGATCCACGCTCGACCAGGCTTAACGGCCAGATAGATTTCACGAGAGATATGGATCGATTGCGTGCAGCGCGATCAGGTGGAAGAGCCATGCGAGCAAAAGGACCGCCGCAGTCTTCCGCTTCGAGGTCCGGAAGAGGACTGCTTGCCATTTAACGTCAATCAAGAGACTCTTGAGCGCAAAGACAGACAGACAGCACGTACCCGAAAACGCCACAACTGCGCTGGTGCCTCCGACCCACTTACGCAGAAGCGCTTCGCTCGCCCACCCGCGCGCGCTCGCGACTTCCGCGAGTCGGCTCTTGAGGTTTGCCCGGCTGAAGCTTGCCACAAAGCGCAGGAAAGCGTCTGAACCGTTCTCTGAGGACGCAGGAGCTACCGTATGGGCGGTGTAGAGCGCGTCGAGGCGCGCCGAGAGAGACGAAAGGAGGAAGGGGACGGGTGGGGTGGCCGAGCTTGCGGAAGCGGGTGACACAGGCAAGTACTCGGCACGCCAGATGATAGACGAGATGACGAGGAAAAGAATGACCGGGAACGTAGCGTAGAAGAAGGTGAGGGGAACGAGGCGGAGGCTGCGTGCATTGGACATGAGCAGAAGCCTGACTGGGCAGGCTCCGTCTTCAGAAACGCACTCTTGCCAGCGTCGCTGCGGAAGAACAATCAAGGCAGCGGAGAGCGCAATGCAGGCGAGCAAGGAAGCAGTCTCTGCATGCAAGCAGCGTGAGACCTGACTCTGCACGCAACCGAACTATTTGCGTGCGCACCGATCAAGCAGTAGAATGCCGTTTGCGCGTAAAGTGCAAGTGCGTCGATGTCTGAGCTGGTTTCAGCGCCGAATGACCGAGTCACTGCGCGTGGGAAGCGTAAGTCGACGTCTGAGGCGGAAGAAGGCAAGTTGACCTGCAGGTGTCGCATGCTAACACAACACTGCCGAGTCCCAGCGTCTCGTGAGCCTGGTGTTGCAGTCGCTCTTGTCTCGTAGGGCCACCGCGGTTACGCAGAAAGTGGCGATAGACCGAGGGCTTGAGGAGGATCACGTCGAGGAGGTTGATCACGAAGGGAAACGACAGGTGCGGATCTGCAAAGCGAGCGCATCTCGGACACTGAAGCAGCGACGTATTGCTCGGGTCATTGTAAGTCAGGACTGTGCAGATGCCGAGGCGTGAGTGCGCCTCGAAGCGAAGCAGCTGATGAGAGCGGCGCACAGAGACTCGAGACAGGAGCGCAGCAGTGGACGCATTCGTAGCTACTCTGAGCCGTCCCAGTAGCGGTAGCGGCCTCGACTGGCTTCATCGCGCCGAGGCAGCGTGAAGTCCTCGCAGAACCGTCTGCTTGTCCTTGAACCTCACACTCGCGCTTCCTCTAACCGCTCGAGAGAGGCCGAGAATGGCTCCGGTGCTTCCGATCGAGCTTCAGCTACACATCCTCGAGCTCTCCGTCCCCCTCTACACCCGCCGCAATTTGCCCAAGGTCCGCAAGCTCGCGCTCACGCTGCCGCTCGTCTGCCGCGCCTGGTCGTCGACGGCCTACAGACTGCTCTCACCCATTGCGAAGATCGTGTACGAGGCCAAGGAGGGCGAGGCGAATACAACCAAGCTCCGGGTGGATGCGCTTCTGGCCTGCCGCTCCGTCGAAGCCCTCGACCTCACTCTCACGCAGTGGGATCAGACCGATGGCTGGCCCGACACGCTCCCTTCATGGCTTCCCGCAGTACGGCGTCTGTGGGTCAGCTTGCCGCCGAACGGGGCAGAATGGCGCGTGCATCAGTACCCCGGCATGTCTCGTTATCTCCTCATTCTTGCGTGGCAGGGGCTGACAAGCGCGCACAGGGCTCGAATACGTGTACCTTATGGACTCGCTCGAGTGGAATCCGCCCATCGGCATCTGGCAGGACTTGCCTGACACGCTCCGCTTCCTCGCAATCTATAAGATGCGCATCCCGCCCTTCTCGACGCCAATTCGCAGTGTCACTACTCTCACGATCAGTCAATGCACCCTTCGCACCCCTCTGGCGTCTCTTTTCGAGCACTTTCCTGCTCTGCAGGTCTTCGCGTGGCACAAGAGCACCTTCGCCGGCCTATGCGGGACGCTTTTGGCTATGCCGCCCACGTTGAGGCATCTGCTCATCACGCACACCGCTCAATCTCCCTTCTTCGACTCAGACGCACAGTCTATGTGCTTTCCGCCGCACCTCGAGACCTTCACTTACGGTTGCCCGTCAGACCGCGAGGGCACAACGGTCGAGGCGCTTTGTCGAGCTTGGGAGAATGGCGCGCCGCCACAGCGCCGACCGCTTGTTGTCATTGCGGTCCGCGCAGGCGAGAACGAGGGCAAGAACGAGGACGAGGACGACTTTGACCTCGAAGAATGGGCGCAAGCTGTCGGTTCGTGATTAGCTTGCAATGCTTTCTGAGGTTCTTGTCATCATCTCCCGGATCGTGAGGTGGCGTGGTAGGCAGAGGATGCGCGCCAATTGCAAGTTACGCCCGCAATGACTCCCATGGTCTCCCTTCGTCCCACTGCGCGCCCATCCGCTCCTTCACATCCTTTAGCGTTGGTACGCTCTCCATGGCGCCGTGCTTCTCGACACACATCGCCGCTGCCTGGCAGGCGATCGAGAGGACAGACGCCAGAGTCGCAGGCGAGAGAGCCTCGTCGCGCGGGAGTGTCGACAAGAGCGTCGCGAAAAAGCCCTGCGAGGAGCGCAAAGATAATAGTGAGTGTCTCTAGCGCTTGGACTGCCGTGGTCGAAACGGAAGACTCGAGACGTACGGTGAAGCAATCGCCTGCGCCGGTCGTGTCCTTCACCTCGCCGACCACCTTGCCCGGTCCGACCTCGACCACCTCACCTCCCCGCAAGCTCGCCACGACGCCCTCGGCGCCACGTGTCATAATGACGCCCGTCAGAGCCCGGAGGACGGTCGCCCTGAGCGCGCCAAGCAAGGCCTTTGCATCGCCCTTGCCTGTCTCAACCCCGTCCGCCAGCGCGAGCAGCAGGTCCTCGCCCTCGCCCTCGTTAATGACGAGCCAGTCCAGCTGGCTCCACTCAAAGGCAGCGAGCTCCTCGCGCGTGAGCATCGGGCTCGGATTGAGCAGCGTGGTCAGACCGGCGGCGTGCGCGTCGCGCAGCACGCGCTTGGTCTCGTCGAGCGGGATCTCGTTCTGCAGAAGGAGGTGGGTGTACTTGGAAAGTTGTGGGGGCGAGAGAGGCGGCGCGGCGAGCGAGAAGTTTGCCCCTTTGTTGAGTACGATCGAGTTGTCCGCGGTCGAAGTCGAGAGCTGGATGATGGCACGCCCGGTCGAAAGCTGTAGGCATCATGAAGTGTCGGTACGTTAATGCTCATAGTGACATGGCAAAATGTTCGCACCTGTGCATCCGTGTGGAGGAGCGTGACGCCGACACCGTAGCCTTCAAGCGTCTGCCGCAGCCAGGTTCCGTCCTCGCCGATCGAGCCGGCAAAGTGTGCGTCGGCGCCAGCCTGCGGCGCAGAGGTGACCAATACAGCAGCACCGGATCAGTCGACCTTCGCGAGACCTGGCCTTCGCGAGACCTGGCCTTCTGCGGGAAACGAAAACGCACCTTGGCAGCCGAAACAGCCTGGTTCGCGCCTTTCCCTCCTATTGCGGACGACGGCAATCAGTTCGAGGACCCTTTATAATGTTTGAGGAACGCAGACGGACCCGCTCGCCGCGAAAAATCGGTTGAAGACAGCGTCTCCCCCGACCGCACGATGCTGAAATGCAAGCATGAGCCTTGACGTCCAGCGATATGGTCTTCCGGGAGACGAACGAACTTACTGAGGAACCACAAAGAACTCTGCGCATGCGGAAGCCCAGCAGATCGACCTCAGTCCTTGCCTAAGTCTCTGGGGTCGAGACGGAGAAGAGCGAGTGGAACACACCGTCGATGTTGATCGAGCCGCGGACAAGCAGCTTGCCTCTTCCAGACGCAGTCATAGCACGTGGAGGCGAGTACCCGGGCGCGAGACGGTCGAGCAGTCCAAGCCGACAAGTCGGTCAACCTGGCTCTCCCCTCGTCATCCTCCTCAGCATCACTCTGTGCCGGCTTGGACAGCTTGCAGACTGCGTGAAACAGTATACAGAGCTGCCTTGTGGTGGACAATGCACAGATCGCCGTTCCAAGGGGCGTCAACCTCTCCTCCGGGCTGATCGACTGATGAGCCAACTTGACAAGAAGCCCTGGCCAGGGCTCCACGCCTGGCCGAGCGTCAAGCTGATGAGCTCGAGCGACCCCTGTCTAGCCTGCTGGCCCCCAGTGAACCCGGTGAGGTCGTTCATGGCCTTGGAGCCCTCTGCCCCTCTTGCTGAGTCGCACGAAGTACGCCACAGCTCTGGCTTGGCCGGCGGCCTCGTAGCTGCCTGTTTGGGTGCTTCTCAACCACGCGATGCCTCGTCCGGGCAGGTGCTGTCGCTTTCGGCACTCCTAGCTTGTTTTGCCTGGTCCCTTTGTCCCGTTTCGCTTCTCGAAACCATCTTCCCCTTGTTTGCGTCGCTTTGTCTCGTCCGGTCTTTCGCATGCTGAGACTGCCGTTGCAGCTCAATGCATTCGCTTTTCAGCACGCTGGCTTGCCGCCGTCTCTTTGCTCTTTTCTTCACAGAACCTGACCTGCCGCCATGCATCTCGCCGTCGTTCTCCCGTCCCTCGTCTTTGCGGCCACCTGCGTCCTGGCAAACCCTGTGTCGGCAGCCGCTGAGCGCCTCTCCCCTGCCGAACGTGTCTCGCTGAGGGACGCTCAACGCTCCACCTCCTCCGTCGCCGCCGCCGCCGCCGCCGCCGCCGCGGCAGCCACCTCGACGACAAGGCGTCTCTCACCTGCCGAGCGTGTCTCTATGACGGACGCTCAACGCTCCGCCTCCTCCGTTGCCGCCGCCGCCGCCGCAGCGGCCACCTCAACAACGACGAGGCGCCTCTCGCCTGCCGAGCGTGTCTCTATGAGGGACGCTGCGAGGTCCGCCTCGGCCGCTTCCGCTGCTGCGGCAACCTCATTGACGACGCGGACCAGCACGCTCCGCATGGAGCGTCTTCCCTGGACTTCGCGCACCGTCCTTGCGGAGGCCACGGCAACAGTCGTCAGCACCGCTCGACCAGCAACCTTTCCCTACAAGATTCGCGGCAACATCTATGCTTCAACCGACGAGATCTATGTTGGACAAAATGCGTTCTTACGCACCATTGAATGGACCCCCGATCGCGGAGCCGGCTTCACCCTGTGCAACTACTCGAGCGACGTTTTCACGAGCTATTCGGACGTCCTCGGTCCGAGCGGTGTAGCATTACCACCTTACAATCAACTTGCGCGGTGGCACACGTACATTTCGGAGTCGCTTGTGCGTGCCTCGTGCCATCTTCCCCGATTGTCGACCTTTAGGGACTGACTGTTTCTTGATAGATCGAAGACAGCGGACTGTCTCTCAAGGAGTTCTGCAACCGCACCGTGCGCATCCTCAACACCGACAACGGCTACAGTGCCGATCACCTCATCTTTGGCTCGTGCCCGAAGCGAATCTGTCCCGACGGTCTCGCCACCGCTCGTACGATTCTCAAAGCACAGCTCGGCAACCCGACCGTCGACGCAAACAGACGGGCTGCCAGCGGTTTCTTCACCATTCAGTAGTCTCTCCCCTCTCCTGCGCTAGAAATCCTCTTTTCTTCGCCTCTCCGGGTTGTGCTTCTGCACCAGAGCTTCTTGCTGTAGCCTGTGCTTGGATCAATCAGACAAAGACCTTGTTTCATCTCAATCCCGTGTCGTTGGCCCATGCGAGAAGCGCTTCTCCACTCGGTCGTTCCAGCTCGCCGCCGACCTCATTCAGCTTTGCCGCCATACTTGACCACAAGCTCCTGCGTGTACACAACCGTCGTCAGGTCACTTTGCGTTCCAATCTACTGATCGAGGGGAAAAGGGCGCACCTTGAGCGCCACGGGGGATGCGCCCGTCAAGTCGCCAATCTTGTCGCCGTCGCGGAAGCACATGAAGGTCGGCATGGCGCGGATGCCGACTTCTTCAGTGATGGCCTGCCGAAGTCGAGTTCGTCAGACGTCAGAGATACAAACGAGGACGCGGAGCGACCTCCGCGGAGTGAGCGGGTCGCTGGCATAAACGACGCACCTCCTGCGCGTCGACGTCGACAGAGTAGAAGTCGAGATCGGGGTTAATCTCGCTCAGTTGCTCGAAGATGGGCGAGATGGCGCGGCTGGCAGCGAGCCAAAAGGAGAAGAGGTCAGCGTAGAAGCGGAAGTCGGGCGTGAAACGCGGATCCTTCCGCACCAGGGCCCACACCTGCGAAGTGGTTGGGCGCGACGGTCAGCTTGTAGGTTCAGCAAATCCTACAAGGGGAAGCGGAGCGCACCACGTTGCCCAGAAGTCGATGATCGCGGTCCTCTCCTCGTTGCTGATGATCTTGCGGAACTCGTCAAACGACTTGATCGGCGTGACGGGCATCGTGTCGGCACTGAAGGTCGCTTGCAAGCCTGCGTGCGCTCAGCGAAGCGCTCCGTGAGCCTCGCTCGAGTTGCAGCCCGGGCCAACGTGCGGCGCCCGGGCGAGAGCCGGAAGCGGGAGCGGGAGGGCGAAGAGTCGCAAACCCGAGCAGAGCAAAATCGTCAAGCGAGGAGAGCGCAGACTCACGATGCACACACGCAGCGCGCGGCCGGAGACGGGCGAGAAGCGAGAGAGAAGCGTGGTGGGGCGAGGCGGGGGCGGGGAGACAGTGTAGCCGCGGAGAGAGGCAAAAGTCCGGAGGCACAATCGTCGAAGCGAAAAGAGGTGGTGCTTGCAATAGATAGGTACAGACAGTGCTGGATATGCTGGATGATACAGACATGGTGAGCTGCAGTCACTGCTGTTGGCAGCCCGGCTGTCCTTCGGCATCCTCGTCGTAAGGGCGTCCCGTGCCGTGATACTGCGGGAGTCAAAGCGTCAGCGATGCGCATCACAATGAGACTGACCGTCCAGCACGAGAAAATGGAGCCGAGTCAAGCGAGAGGAGCTGCAGAGCCCCGTCAACTCACCCACTGCTCCTCCTCCTCAGGGCGCTCCTGCTTCTCCGCCAGCTCCACCTCGTCCGTCTCCTTGCCTTCACCGACAGCCATACGCTCGAGATCGGGCCTCCGAGGCGGGAGCAGCCCGCGAAGGACGTCCACGCTCCCCTTCTCCGCGAGTCCCATCGCCCACTGCTCGTCCGGCATGGCAACCTCGATCTTGACGAGGAGGTCGCCCTGGCTGCCCTTGCGCCACATGCCCTCGCCGGGCACGACGACCTCGTCGCCCGACTTGAGGACGCGCCAGCCGCGCTGCCCTGGCGCGGGCTGGGTCACGCGCAGGCCCCGCCCGTCGAGGTGAATGAGGATCAGGCGCGAGAAGCCGAGGAGCGACTCGGAGAGGGTGAGGGAAAGGGTCGTCGAAAGGTCTGCGGGGCGATCGGGGCGGGTTGGAGGGAGAAGCGTGAATGTCGGATGGGGCAAGGGGCGGACGACGATGTGCAGGTCGCCGGGTGCGGACGAATCGGGCTGTTGCGCGACGTCAGGGCTTGTTCGAGAGTTCAGGTAGTATCATGGACGCACCGACTCGTCGCCCTCGCCGGATATCACAATCTTCTCGCCAAAGTGTAGACCTCGCTCGAGCTGGAAGTCGACCCGCTTCTTCTCCTTGATCGTCCGGGCACCCTTGCACTTCTTGCAGCTGCAGAAGTCGAGTCTAGTCAGCAAGATTTGAAAGCGGGAGAACGAAAGTAGGAGAAGCGAGGAAGCGGAACGCACACATCCTGATCCCGCACCTTGAGCCCACGCCCTTCGCACCCGTTACACCGCATGGGTACCCGCTGGATGTACGGGCCCATCTGCTTCATCGCAAATGTCTGCCCCTGCCCGTTGCACTTGACGCACGCCTTTGCCTGCCTCCCAGGCTTCGCGCCCGACCCGGAGCAAGTCCCGCAAGTGCGCGTGCGCTCGACCGAGAGGTGCTTTGCGCAGCCCGTGTAGAGCTCCTCGAGCGTGACGGGGAGCTCGACCTCGGACGGCGGCGTCTGCGTCTTGCGCTTCTGCCGTGGCCGCCCGCCTGCGCCTGCGCCTGCGCCGCCGGGAGGCGGACCCCGCCCGAAGCCGCCACCGCCGCCGCCAAACATCTCGGCGAAGAAGTCTTCAAACATGTCGGCCTCGTCGAACCCGCCTGGCCCTCCAGGCCCGCCTCCAGCACCCTTCTCGCCAAAGGCGTCGTAGTCGGCGCGAGCATTCGGGTCGGAGAGAACCTCCCAGGCGTGCTGGATCTCCTGGAAGCGAGTCGCATCGCCAGATCCAGATGCCTGCTTGTCCGGGTGGTGCTGCAGAGCAAGCTTGCGGTACGCTGTTGAACGGCGAAGGACGGTCAGCAGGAACTCGGCGAGGCGGTGCTAAAAAGACGGCCACGGCTCGTCGGGGCTGGCGAGCTCGGTAGAGGGTGATAGATGCTCACCCTTCTTGATCTCGCTGTCGCTCGCGTCCGGAGAGACGCCTGCGTGCGAGCAAGGGGCGGTGAGCGGAACGAGGTTACGAAGATGAGGGCGACAACGGCGAGCACGCACCGAGGGCGTCGTAGAGCTTAGTATCTGCCACCATGACAGTCCAATCGAGCTAGTTGAAGCAGTCCCTGCCCTTCTGGACGATGACGAGTGTAGTCGAGGTGCGAGAGATCCGCGGCTTACCCTCACACACACCGCTTGGCTCGCCAGCCAGAGCCCCGAGAACCGCGCAGAGCGATGCAGGCGTTCCTATCGTCAGCCTCGTCGGCTCTCGCAGCCGCGCAGAAGGGCTCGCTCTCGTCCAACTACGCGCCAGACCCCTCGGGACCGCCCCCGCTCGCCGTCGGCGTCTGGCGCGTGCAGCGCGCCAAGCACGCCAGCAACGGCAAGCTCGTCTCGATCTGGACGGCCGACAAGGGCACGCTGCTCAGTGCCGGCGCGGGCGGAGGGGCGGCCGGGAGGCGAGGTGGGGCGGGGAGGGACCGCGCACACGACGCAGAGCGCCTCAAGCTCGCCATAGACGTGCTCAAGAAGGAGGTGCGCACGCTCTCAGATCGCTGCGAAGCCGTGCCGGACCGCGCTGACCCGCGCGTGTTCCCGTCAGGCTTCCTCGCTGTCGCGGTTGCGGCATCCGTGCATCCTCGAGATGGCAGAACCCATGGAGGAGTCTCGGTGCGTGTTCCGTAAGATGATGCGCATCTTCTCGCTCTGACCAGTGCATCCATGCAGGTCCTCCATCACCTTTGCGACAGAACCCGTCACCGCTTCGCTCCGGCACGCGATCAGCGCCTCGGACGCAGCGCACGACTCGTCTCGCAGAGGGTCGTACCGCTCCAAAGAGGAGCAGGAGCTCGAGCTTGACGAGGTCGAGGTGCAAAAGGGACTGTCGCAGCTCGGAAAGGGACTGCAGTTCTTGCACGAATCGGCCAAACTCGTGCACGGCAACCTCACTCCCGACGCGGTCATCATCAATGCCAAGGTGCGTGCATTCGTGAGCAGCTTAAAAGACGAGACTGACGGAGTGCACGGAACAGGGCGACTGGAAGCTGTCCGGCTTCGGGTTGTCACAGTATCTCTTCGATCCGCAAGGCGTCCCCGCCAAGTGGGAGTTCCCGCACTACGATCCGACCCTTCCACCTGGCTGCCAGCGAGACTACGACTTCATCGGTGCGTCCTGATTACGGCCACCGTCAGTGCTGCTCCTGCGGCGTTTCGCTAATGGTGTGCATGTCTGCCACAGCCCCCGAATACGCGCTCGACGAGTCCCCTCCTGCTCCGTCAAACGACATGTACTCGCTCGGCTGCATCCTCCACTCAATTCACACGCACACCGGCCCGCCCTTCTCGAACCGCAATTCGCTGCAGAACCTGCGCACCAACCTCGAAGAAGGGCTCTCGCACAACCTCGTCGCGTCGCAGTGGCGCAAGCTGCCGCAGGACGTGCAGGAGGTCCTCGCGAGCCTGTTGACGCGGTACCCGAATCGCCGCTTGACCGCGAAGCAGTTCCTCGAGAGCCGATACTTTGAGGGCCTGCTCGTCGGCACGCTGCGCTTCCTCGAGCGCGACTCGTTTGCCGCAAAGTCGAGCGAGGCGCAGGCGGGCTTCCTCAAG
This sequence comes from Rhodotorula paludigena, assembly GCF_050403205.1. Classification (NCBI taxonomy): domain Eukaryota; kingdom Fungi; phylum Basidiomycota; class Microbotryomycetes; order Sporidiobolales; family Sporidiobolaceae; genus Rhodotorula; species Rhodotorula paludigena. The sequence goes on along the minus strand of NW_027481409.1, from coordinate 105,040 downwards.
GGTCTCGTCTCGGTGCGCGCTCCAGCCCTGATGCTCCCTCTTAGCGCACACGTTGACAAGCACGTGTGCAGGTCCTGCCCAACTTCTCCGACAAGGTCACTCGTCGCAAGATCCTCCCTTCACTCCTCGAAGAGACGCGAAAAGCGAACCTGGTCCCCTTCCTCCTGCCGAACATCCTCTACATCGCCGGCAAAATGTCGCCAGACGACTTCCGCCTCGAGGTCCTGCCCTCGCTCAAGCCGCTATTTGCCATCAAAGACCCGCCGCAGGCGGTCGTCGCGCTCATCGAGAACTTGGGCACGATCAACGAGAAGTGCTCGCCGGCCGTCTTCCGCGAAGGTGCATTCGACCTTCCTCGTTCCGATTCGACATTCGACCAACTCGGCTGACACGCAATGCTCCCTGCAGAGGTCATGCCGCTCATCTACTATGCTCTCGAGAGCGACAACCCTATCGTGCTTGAGAAGGCGCTGCGAGCGATCCCCGGCCTGTGCGAGTCGCTCGACTACACGGTACGTCGCGGTGGTATGCCCGTACATGCGCGACCGGAGGCTCACACTCTACAATGCACAGACCGTTAAGCAGACTCTGTTCCCCAAGATCACGACCGTGTTCTCGCGGACCACGATCCTCTCGGTCAAGGTCAAGTAAGCTTGCTCTCCGCTCGCTGCGGGGGCAGCTCTGCATCCAGGCATTGACACCTTGGCGAGCGTGCAGCACTCTCATCTGCTTCCACTCGATGGTCAAGATCCTCGACAAGTTCACCCTCTCCGAGAAGCTCGTGCCGCTGCTCGCCAAAATCAAGACCAAGGAGCCGAGCGTGATGGTCGCCACGCTCGCCGTGCACGAGGAAATGGGGAAGAAGTGCGAGGTCGAAGCTAGTGTGTGCATTTTCTCGGTTTGATGGACCACTTGTCGCTGACGCTTGCCCCGCGATAGTTGCGACTCTCATCCTCCCTCAACTTTGGGCTATGTCGATCGGCCCGTTGCTCAACGTCGAGCATTTCACGCGCTTCATGAACGTGATCAAGCAGCTCTCGACTCGGGTCGAGACGGAGCACTTCAAGCACCTCGCCGAGCTCAAGCGCCTCGAAGACAGCTCCAACTCGGGCGGCGGCGCCGCTTTGAACGGTCCGGCGAACACGGGGACGGGCGCGATCCGCGCCGCTGAGGTCACCGACTTTGAGACACTCGTGCGCGGGAGCATGAACGGGCACAAGGTCGACGGACTCGGCGGGCGAGGAAGCCAGGTCGACATCTTTGCAGACGAGTCGCCGGTGCGTTCCGCGGCCTTGAGCTCTGTAGAGATGTACTAACAAATGAGTAACGCGCTTACAGGCCATCACGCCAATGCCGACCGGCATGTCCTCCCCGCCTCTTCCTGCTCTCCCGACGTCCTCTCCTCCCTTCGCCTCGACTTCGACATTTGCCTCCCCCGCTCAGCCGATGCGCCCTGGCGTGCCATCACGCGCGTCGAGCTCGCATGCATCGCGTAGCTCGCTCGGCGCACGGCCGCTGTCTTCCGCCATCAACCCGCCCGCCGCATTCCCCACTCCACTCGCCGCACCCGCCTCTCCGGCACCCGCACCGCCAAAGGCGACTGGCACGGCGGCGCTCAAGAGCTTCGCGCCGCTGCAGCCCGGTCCCTCGCGGACGGTCACGTCTTCGTCGCTGTCCTCGTCGTCAACATCGCACCAGCCCAACTACAACCTCCCGCTCTCGACGACCTCGTCGACGGGGGGACTTCCTCCCCTCCAACCCACCTCGTCTTCCCTCTACGGCGCACTCTCTCCTTCCGCAGCTCCGCCCGCCGCTGCCTCGCCCGTGCAGTGGAACCGCGTCCCGTCGCTCGCGCCTACGCCAACACCGTCCTTCTCTTCCCCGCCACTGCAGCCTGCCGCCTCGCCACGACCACATCCGCCCGGATACAACCCGAACGGGGCATTGCAACCCACTGTGGTGCCGAGGCAGCAGCAGCCTGCGCTAGATTTCGGCAACTGGGCCGACCTGGACCCGCTCAAGTAGCGGTGCCGCACCTTGCAACGACAGGCTGTCTAGACCAGGCTTTTGCTGTTTGCGGGAGAAATAGGGGCACTGTGTTACTGCCAAAGAGACACTGCAAAGAGGACGGAGACAACACGAGGACAGGATGAGGGGCTACGCCGGAACCTTGTACGGCAAAGAGGGCGGACCATCCCACAGCGAAGCCAGCACGCGGCGGTCGCCGACCCACGGTTCGCGCGCGTGCTGCACGTAATGATTGTCGAGGATGAGTGTGTCGCCCTGCTGCCAATCGATCAGGACGCGTGTCTCCTTGATCAGGTCGGCCGTCCGCTGCAGGTATGCGTGCGGGATCGCACTTCCGTCGCCGTATGTCGGTAGATGGTGGTACGCGCCGTCCGTGCCAATGTACGGCGGCTCGAGCGCGTTCCACCGCTGCGCGAGGAGGAACATGGACGTGATGTTGCCGAAGTAGACGGCGTGCTGCGTGAGCGGGTGGCGCTTGACGCCCTCGACGTAGTGCACGACCGAGAGCGAGCCATCGTCCTCCCATCGCCACTCGTTCGAGTGCTTGCGGATCTCGCGCTCGACCTTGGCGCGCGCTGTCTTCTTAACGTCGTCGGGCGAGACGTCGGCCAGCGGGTACGCTCGCGCGATGCTGTTGCCCAAATTGCTACCCGGGTTGACCTTCTCAAGGTACTGGTACGTGTACCGCACACCCTTGGTCGCCAGCTCCTCGACAAACTCGGGAAGCTCGGCTTGCAGCCGCGCAAGCAGCTCGGCGCCGTTGTTGATCGGCGTTTCACCGCCAGTTTCGGCGGGATGGCGGTTGAAGAAGACGATGTAGTTGGGGTAGTGGCTGGACCAGCCGAACTCCGAGTCTGAGGTTTCGGCAAAGGGAGGGTGAGCACCGCGAGCCTGCGAGACTTTGAACTGACCAGACGCACGAGGGAAGACAGGGTGAGTCGCCGGGCCCTCGTTTGCCGTGCTCACGTTCTTGGTATTTGGGAAGACATTGCGGACAACCGGGTTGCCGAGCTGCAGTTTGAGGTTCAGCTATGCCCAACATTGCGGACTCACGAATTGCCTACCTCGACGTGCTCCGGGCCCAGCCTGAAGGCATTGACGATCTTGGAAAAGTCCTCGGGGGTCGACGCATGCGTGCCGCGGAAAAGGATGGCACCGCCGTGCTGGTGCAGAAGCGGCTTGAGTTCGTCCTTGGAAACCAAGTCTTCAATGCGCGAGACAAAGTCGTCGAGTGTCCGCAAAGAAGGGTCGATCTGTGCGGCAAGCGGAAACTGCTGACCGTCGGCGGAGCTGCCGGTCCACGGTGCGCCGCTGAGTGTGCGCTGGCCGGGGATGGCGATGGGCGAGAAGAGGGGAGCAGCAACCATTGCGATCGAGCGTGTAGCGTGACAATCAGAAAGCTCTCGAGCAGGTCGCGGGGATCAGTTAAGCAACTGTTGCACAGCACGCAAGGCAAGGCGCAGGCAGACAGAGTCCATGTGGAGCGTGATGGGATGGGAATCGCACGCAAGACCAGCTGCGGATGAACGGCCACCCCCGCGACGGCCTGTGCTGGGGCCCGCCACTTCCAGCGACATTCAGAAGTCCGCAGCGGTCGCATTCGAGACCAAATGGAGGGCAGTGTCGTGCATAAGAAGAGGGAGACCTTCATCGCTTCATCGCGTCGTTGTCGCGTCGGCGCTGGCTTGCTCCTACCTTTGACGGTATCTCAACCGGCGAGGACCGCGACGCTGTGATCGAGCTCGATGAACGAGCTAGCTCGTCCAAGCACGACACCGCATGCGCTGGATTCGTGCTCCGTGCCAAGGGCTCCCTTCGCGTGCTCGATCAACAGATGGCGCCAGCTTCGAGAGTTTGGAGACGCTTTGCTGTTGCTTCCTACGCTGCTTCACTCGGTGCTGCACTTTGCTGTGCTCTGTGCCCGGCATTCCGACCGCGACCTGCCGTGCTCACGATGGCGTCTCCTCAAGTGCTCGAGCGCACGCCTTCTTCCCTCGACGACGAGAAGCTGCACACCAGCGGCTCTGTGTCGCCTGAGCCTTTTGAGGACCGCAAGTACAGCGTGTTTCGATCGCCCTTCGTCCAGGTCAACATCGTCGGCGCATGCGCCTTCCTCAGCCCTGGTACGCTCTCTGGGCGCTCTGTCTCATTTCTGCACCGACTAAACATTGAGACGCAGGGTTGTGGAACAGCATGAATACGCTAGGCGAGTTCAGCGCTCAACAGCTGCTCGTTCCTGCCACTGACCTCGCCTCTTCCGTTCAGGTGCCGGCGGAGGCCAATCACCCTTCCTCGCCAACGCCGCCAACTCGATCGTACGTCGTGTAGCCTGCTAGTTGTACAGCTGTGACTGAACGCTTGCACACAGGTCTTCGGGCTCATGGTCCTGACTTGCTTGCTCGGCTCGAGTATCACCGATCGCATTGGCTACCGCTGGGCTCTTTGCCTTGGCGCAGTAGGGTATGCGCCGTACGCTGGTGCGTCTCATCAAGCTTCCAGCAGGAACTGGGATTGACAGTGCTCCGTCAGGTGGACTTGTGCTCAACAAGAATTCCGGTGCTTCCTGGCTTGTCTACCTCGGGTCGGTCACTTGCGGCCTCAGTGCAGGTATGACGGGCTCTCACATACTTCCGGTCTGATATACAGCTGACGCTTCGCCCTCCGCAGGCTTATTTTGGTCGGTGGAGGGTGCCATCGCTCTTGGCTGTGCGGCTTCGCTGGTTCGTTTCTGCTTGTCAGCTAGCTGACCTTTTCCTCGCAGATCCTGAGCCTGAGAAGCGAGGTTTCTACCTTGCAGTGTGGCTGGCATGGCGAAGTGAGTGCTCGACAATCATTTCTGTCTGTTCTCCCGCTTACTTTGCCCGCGATGAAGACGCCGGCCAGATCCTCGGAGGCGCCATCACGCTCGGTCTCAACGCTCAAGGCTCTGGCGTTGGGTCGATTAGCAGCGTGACCTACTACGTCTTCATTGCGTGAGCACGCCGAACCGCTCGCTCATCGCGACTGCAACTCACGCGATAGGCCTGTACAGCTTGCAAGCCGTCGCTCCCGTCGTTGCTATCCTCCTGTCGAGTGCGTCCCAGCTTCTGCAACAACAGCAGGGCATCTTGCTGACAACGCCGTCCGGGCAGACCCTCACCAAGTGACCCGGAAATCGCGGCAACCTCTGCAGATGACCAACCACATTGGCTTCTTTGCCGAGATGCGCGAGATGGGTCGTCTCCTGGCGAGGAGTGAGGTACTCTGGCTGTGAGCTCTTTCTGTCTTGCGCCTGGAAGGTGTGCTTACCGGATCTGGCTCGCAGGGTACCAGTCAGCTGTACGTTGCTCGTTTGCTTGTTGATGAACCCTCTGACACTGCTGTACACAGTCATGGCGCAGTACACATCGCCCTACATCAACTCGTGGTTCTCTCTCTACTTCACAGTGCGCGCAAGGTGAGCGGCAGTTCCTTCAGTCTACCGACAGGCGTCGGCATCGGCACAGGCTATGCTGACAAGCGGGCTCCCTCGCAGGGCTCTCGGCGCGTTCGTGAATGCCTGCTTCGGGGTGCTCATCAACTTTGCGTTGGGCGCCTTCCTCGACTCGAACCGCTTGAGCAAGAAGATCCGCGCACGCATCTCGTTCTGCTTCATCATGGCGTGCCTCGGCGGCGTCTGGATCTGGGCGACCGTGCTCCAGGTGCGCTCTTCACGCGTCGGCGAAGAAGATCCTGTTCGCTGACTTCTAGCTTCTCTTTGTCCTCGCATTGGCCCTCGCTCCTCCTCGCACGATGAAGCTCGAATTCATCGACGATCCTCCCAAGCTCGACTGGTCGGACGGCACCCGTTTCGGCCGCGGATTGGCGATGTACCTCCTCTTCTACTCGACATACTATGGCAAGTCTGCATCCTTCAGATCTCGGCATTGCGTGGCCAGCGGGCTTGGCAAGCGAAGCCTTCCGCTCGTCGCACAATTATGCTCTGCTGCCCGTTGGCCTGACTGGCCCTGTACCTGCAGCGCTTGCATGATGTCCAGGAGTAACAGCGCTGACAGACAAAGCTTGCCTTCCGCAGCCATCCAGAATCAGCTGTACTGGTCGCTGAGCCAGTTGGCTCGACACCCGACGGAGCTCCTCCGCCTTTCTTCTTTCCTTCGTGGAATGGAGAGCGCCGGATCAGCAGTTGGTTATGGTATCAGCGCGGCGAAGCAATTGCTCTTCACCGTTCCGCTGGGCATCAACTTTGGTCTCTGGGGCGTCGCGTTCTCCACCGCCCTTATGACCATCTGGCGGATCGGCACTTCGATCAACTACGGCGTCAAGAAGTAGTGTGCCGCATCTCCGGGCGGCGTAGACGTGCATTCTGCAGTGGGTTTATCTCATCACTTCAGGAAGGTCAACTCGGTTAGGTCCATCAACGGAGAGGCAGCTCAGATCCTGATTTTAGCATAGCGGAATGCAGCACTGCGACTCCCGTTCTAACCGGCTGCAAACCCGCAAGGGGCGCGTCCGCTCAGAGTTCGGCAGGTTGGGCAGGAGGAGGAGCGAAAGATGAAACGTTCGGGGGCAAATCATGTGGCGGGTGCGACAGGCCGTCTACTGTACGTTCCTGTAACATCACACTCGTGCTCTAACGAGCTGCAAGCTGTCGTGGCGAGAGGCAAAGCCTCATCGCCTCGTCGTCGCTTCGATCCCTCCAACCCGTCCTCTTCGCGCCGCGCCGGCCTGAGCTCGTACCAAGCGCATAGAAGCTGGTCAGTAAGATGGCAGACCCAATCGACAATCCTGCACCACAGCAGGAAGACGCTCCTGCGCGCGTCACGAAACGCAAGATCACGGATGCACTGTCTTCGCTCGACGCAGCGTTCAAGGACCCTGTGGCGAAAGCCAAGCGGCGCAAGGCCACGTGCGTGCTCACGAGCTGTCTTCGCGACCCGCGCTGATCTGTCAACACGCGTGACAGCACCGCCCCCACCTCGACCGCCGCTCTCGAAGCCATCCTCGCCCGCACGAAAGCACGCGCATCGACGCCGAGCAGCACACCCGCACCGCCGTCTTATGAGCCCACGTCGCTGCCGGCCCTCCTGTCTCGCCTCGCCACCTACCGCCTCTCCACCTTCTCTCCCTCCAAGCCAGCGTCCCTTTCGTCCCTCTCGTGCGCCCTACACGGCTGGGTGCATACGCAGTCGACCCGCGAGCGTGTTCAATGCGTGACCTGCGGGCAGGGCATCGTCCTCCTCTCGCCATCGAGCGGGGACGGCGGATGGACGAGCGGGGCGGGCAAGAAGCTGCGAGAAGAGTACGAGCGCCTCGTGCAGACGCAGGGACACGCCGAGACGTGCCCGTGGCGGCTGCGTCCGTGCGCGAGGAGCCTGTACCGCCTGGCGAGTGGAGGACTCGGCGTCTCGACGGGCGGAAGGCGGCGGTTGCTCGAGGAGGTGGCGAAGCAGGCGCGCGAGATGGATGACCGGGGTCTCGCTGGCATTGCCCTGAATCTGCCCAGCGAGGTCGAGGCTTCGCTGGCGACCGAGAGCATGGCGCAGCGCCTCAACACAGCGCTAGCGGCCGTGGTCTCCGACACGGACGCCGACTCGGCTGCCTCTTCATCGCCATCGACCGCGACTATTCTCCTTGCTTTGTTTGGATGGACACTCCTGCCGTCGAGCACCACGCCGTCCCTCTCCCGCTCCGCCTCGGCCTCGTCGTTGTCTTCCCTCTGCTCCCTCGACACGTCTTCCTCCACTATTCCGATCCTCCACTGCGCGTTCTGCACTCGCCAGGTGCTCGCAACCTCCTACCTGCCCTCTCAGCAGCCCGCGACCGACTCTTCCGCCCCTCCCGCTCCTTCCGCCGTTTCGGCTTCCGCCTCGAAGCGCTTCGATCCGCTCAAGCAGCACCAGCCCTTCTGCCCTTACGTCGACGGCTGTGCCGGTCATTCGCCTGCATTGCTGCCAGTGCCGGCAAGGGCGAATGCGGCTCCCACTGCACCGCTCCTGAGGCCGGGCTGGCAGGTCCGGCTCTCGGCGGTCTTGCAGCGGCCAGCGACGGGTTCTGCGAACGGAGGGACGACGGATGGCGCAGGCGCAGCGATGGTCGAGGGAGGTGCCGCGCACTCGCAAGCAGAAGACTTGATCAGCACAGGCAAGGTGCGCCTCGTCTTTCCTAAGCTGTCTGTGGCGCATTCAGCTGATGCTTACGCCCACGCTCGCAGACCAAGGAGCTCTTGCTGTACGTGCGGAATCTGCTCGGCCCGAAAGGCACCTCGCCTGCGTCAATGATCGGAGGTTCGAGAGGGTCGTTGCCGACTGCGGCGTAGCGCGCGCAATGTGACTTCCTGATTGCATCGCGGTCTTTCGCTTGGAACACGGAGATGGAGACGCTGCTCCGCGGCATGAGCGGCGAATGGGCTGGTCGGTGCGCAGCACGCTACGCGTTTCTCGCGTGCAAAAGCGAGAGCGAGCCAGGTGCTGCTGGGGATGGGGCGGCGGCGGTCGGAAGCCGAGCTTCGCGTTCTCGCTCTCGCTTGACCAGCCTTCGACATGGCGTACAAGCCAGAGAAAGTTCGCCACCTCGGCGCTTCTGCCCCTCCTCTCGCCATAAGATCGCAGCACCGACCCACGTTGCGGGCTCTGCATCTCCCGGCTACTTCGCGACCTCTCCGCCCTGCGCATCCACCTGCATGCCGTCAGCAGCCCCCTCTTCGACTCCATCTTCCGCCCGCTGAGCGCCACGCCGTCTCCGCCTCCTCCGCACGCGCTTCTTCCCCTGCCCCTCGCCCGCTTCGTCGCCCTCGCCGCGCTCATCCGCGCTCGCAGCTCCCGACGCGGAGAGCGGCACAGCAGCAGAATTTCCGTCGCCGTGTGGCCGTTTCTTCACCTTCGAGGTGGACGCCGCGGCCGCGTCTTCCGTGGAGCGCGACTTCTTGTTCGCGCGAACGGCGAGTGGGGGCTGATGCCTATACGGAGTCAAGCGATGCAGCGGATTTCAGCATGGCAGGCCGGGTCCGTCGTCGAGGGTAGAGCGTAGGGAGGAAAGAGGAGACGCACGTCCACGCGGAAGAGAGGGTCTCGAGCTCGTCGAGCGGCGAGCGCGAGAGGACGATGAGCATGCATGGCGTGTGCTTTCTCCTCGGTCTGTAGATCGCGATGAACCGGTTCTGAGTCAGCAGTAGCGAAAGGCTTGAGCGGGAAGAGAGAGGGGAAGGAACAGAGACGCACCTGCGCTGTTTGCCCGCGCGGCCCGTGAGCCATTCGAGCTGCACGAGCTCGCGCCGCATGCGCTCGAGCTCTTCTGCATCTGCGTCCTCCTGCTCGTCGGCCCCTCGTGCGCCTGCGGGGTCGGGAGGAGCGGCGCCGAGTGCCTCGTACGAGGTCAAGAGGGTGTACTGGTGCAGCCCCTCTGGCCCCCTCGGAGTACGCTTGCCCTTGACCGCCCTTGTAGCATCTTCAAGGCCGAGTTCGAGCGACTCGCCGGTCGTGGGAGCTGAAGAGACGTGTGCGAATTGGCGCTTGACGAGCTCTGCGACCGAGACGAGCTTGGGAAGGGCGGCGGTAGCGTGAGCGAGGGTCGGGGCGGAAAGGGGCGCGATTGTTGATGTAGAGGACGAGGAAGAGGAGGCAGCGGCAGGAGGCGGAGGTGGGAGTGTGTGGAGGACGAGAGGGGGGTTGGCTGGGTCCTGAGTGCCGCGCGCGAGTCAGTCGGCAGTTCGCACGTGTCCACTGGAGAGAGTGAGCTGGGCGCACCTGCAAGTGCGCGAGTGCCCAGTGGACGGTTGCGTGGATGTGCGAGTGCGAAGCGATGCGGAGCGGGTGCGAGTCGACGAGGGGCACGAGGCGCGGGACGAGCGGATGCGGTGCGGGAGGGCTCGACGCCATCTTCTGCAGTGTCTCGCGGTCCACTGCAAGCTTCAGAGTGATACGGACGCGATGACGAGAGGGCAACACTTGGGTCGCGCTGGTCTCGCTCTCTCCCTCGCCCTCTGCCCCCTTGTCCGGGCTAGTCAGAGTCGTAGTAGCACTGCGAGAGTGCACACTGCACCGTACAACACCCGGCACCCGCTGCAAACATACTCGCCCGGGTGCTCGTCCTCATCAGTCCTCTCTGCGCTCTCGCTCCCCCTGCTCGTCTGCGCACCCTCTCGCCGCTCGGTTTGCACGCCGAACGGGCCCACGAGCTATGTCTCCACCCTTCAGGGGCTCCTACGGGGACGCGGGCTCGCCGGGTTGCGGCGGAGACAACCCCTTCACCTTCCCCTTCTCCCTTCCGACCGTCGCGAAGCGGCCCCGCCGCGCCTCGCCCCCGCCCGTCCTCCGCCCGCCCGCAGTCGTATCGACTAGCCCGCGCACCGGCACGCCGGCGGCGGACCCAGACTGGAGCGGCGCGTTTCGCATGCCTGCCGCTCCCGCAGTCATCACCGTCGTAGACGACCTCGACGACTCGGACAACGACGACATCGGCGTTGATGACGACCAGGTCATGCACACGACCGCGACGGCGGCCACGGATGACGGCGTCACCAGAGCCGAAGACTCGGGCGATGAGGTCGCGCGCGACCTCGTCGGGCTCGCGAACGGCGCAGGCACATCGTCCCCGCGCAAACGCCCGCGCTCGCGCTCTCCCCGCGCTTTCGAGCATGCGGCAGCATCCGCGCCAGTGGAAGACGAGGAGGAGATGCTTCCGGTCGATAACGGCGCACAGCCCGACATGCTCCTCCCGTTCTCGTTCCCGCCCGTCGCCTTCTCTTCCACGCGTACGCCCTTTCCTGTCGTGGACAATGCGGCGGCTCCGCAGCAACAGTCTGGTGCAGAGCAACTGCAGTCATTCCCCGCAGCCTCAGCCTCGCACGCCGATTCGTCGATTCGCTCCATCTCGCCCGCCTCCGGATCAGGCTCTGGCTCCGGCTCTGTCGACCCGTCCCTCCTGCCCCTCTCGAGCGCCGCCGAGCGCGCGTCGCACCGCGCGCGCGCGAAAGACGAGGCCGAGGCGCTCAAGGAGGCCGAGGAGCGGCGGCGTGCTGAGAGCGAGGAGGGGAGGAAAGAGGCCGAGCGGAGGAAAGAGCTCGAGAAGACGATGCTGCGCGCGAGGACGGGTGCGTCGAACGCGCCTGCTCTCAACTTGATGGCACTGACATGAAGAAACGGAGAACAGGCGAGTTTGGCTGGATCCTCCAGACAACGCCGTGCACGTCGCGCAAGGCCGACAACTCGCTGCGCGAGATCCTCCCCGCGCGCAAGTGCCAGGACTGCACGTCCAAGCTGACGGGCCACACTTGCGCTTTCATGAACCTGCGCTCGTTCCCGCTCGGGCCCGACCTGCGCCGCCCACTCCCGTATCCTGCGTTCCGCGACACGACCGCCGCAGACGACGAGCCCTCGTTCCCGACCTCGTTCGACGCGCCCTTCACTCCGCACGTCGCCGCGCTCCTCAAGTCGACCGCGGCAACACACCTCGTCTCGACGCTGCGCGACGAGCTCGCGCACGCCCAGCGGCCCGACACGGCGCGCGTGCGGCGCGCGCTCGGCGTGACGCACACGTGCGACGCGTGCAACGCGAGCGTCCTCTCGGGCTCGTGGGTGTGCGCCGTCTGCGGCCGAGAGTACTGTCTCGCGTGCCGCGACGCGCTCGACCGAATCGCGCCTGCGCCGCTCACGACGCCGGACGCTGCGCCCTACTCGCATGCGCCACTCGCGCGCCGCCCTGGTGCAGCGAGGGACAAGGGGAAAGAGAAGGAGCAGGAGCTGGACAGGGGACGCGAGAAGGGGAAGGAGCGCGAGACGATGAGCGGCGCCGACTATGCGCGCGACAAGCTGACAAAGTGCCTCGGCAAGACGCTGCGGCACGAGAGCGCGCAGCTGCACCCGCTCGCGCGCCACTCGGCTGCGGAGCTTGCGCGCCTCATCGACGAGATGGAGCGCTGGGTCGCGCTGCACCCGCTCGAGCAGCCCGTCGAGCTGAGCGCGGAGTGGGTGGAGGAGAGGAGGTGGAAGGACGAGGAGGACAGCTTGGCGTTTGTGCGGCTGAGCGGGGCGGTCGTCCCACCGCGCATGGACGAGTCGCGAGACGAGGACGAACGGGTCAAGCGCGAAGAAGCGCCCGAGGTGGAGCTCGTGCTCCCTGCCGCTGCAGACGGCGCTGCGTCCGCCCCGCAGCCGGAGCTCACGCCCTCGGAGCACGCGCTCCTCTCTTCGACGCGCGACCTTGCGAGCTCATCCTCTGCCGCCCACGCCCTCCCGCCTTACCTCTCGACCGCGCTGCCCGCCTCGCACGCCTCGCTCCCTCCCTCCGCGCAGCCACAGCAAGCGCTTTTCCGCTCCCTCTGGGCCCTCGGCGAGCCGCTCGTGTTCGACCTCGCGCCGCCCTCCCTCCCGCGCCTCGCCTGGACGCCCGCCTTCTTTGCCGAGACGTTCGGCGACGAGCCGTGCCGCGTCGGGAGCAACGTCTTCTCGGTCGTGGACGAGGTTGGAGCGGTAGAGAGGGAGCGCGAGATGGGGAGTACGGTCAGGAGGTTCTTCGAGGCGTTCGGGAGGAGAGGTGGTGAGGAAGGGGACGGAGGCAGGAGGGACAGCTTGAAGATCAAGGTACGGCACCATTCGGCCCGTCGCTTGAAACTCGTCCAGCCTCGCCATGTCTGCACGCTGACGAGATCACATCCCGGGTCTGAGCGTCTGCAGGACTGGCCATCGACGACCGACTTCAAGGCACTCTACCCGGACCTGTGGCATGACGTGTGCTCATTCCTCTTCCACGCGCCTCTTCAGACACTGACGGACGGTGCGTGGCTACGATCAATGCAGTTCATGTCGATCCTCCCCGCCGGTTCGATCACGCGCCGCGACGGCGTCCTCAATATCTCGTCGCACACGCCCAGTAACGCCAACCCGCCCGATCTCGGTCCGAAGGGTGCGTTCATCATGCACCTGTGGGAGACGGAAAGGTCGAGGGCTAACACACGCGGATGCGACGGTGCAGGATACTTTTCTGAGATTTCGGACGATTCGCCCGGTGGGAAAGGGTCGACCAAGCTGCACAGTAGGTCTCGCTTGTTCATTGTGTCTGCGGACAATTGGGCTGACTTACTCATTCTCACAGTGGTGAGAAGCGATGACTGGACAGGCATTGGACGATGCTGCTGAGCTAACCTCCGCTATTTGATGCGCGGCTCGCAGGACGTGGCCGATGGTGCGGCGCCTTCATTGCTGTACTGGACTGACCTTGTTGCAGTCAAGCTGATTTGCGTACTGCGGCCGTCTCACAGCCGTCAATGTCATGCTGTGGGCGAGCGACGGGCCGGACGGCGGACCGGGCGTGGCTATCTGGGACCTTTACCGCGCCGAAGACGCGGGCAAGGTGTGTATGACCCCGGTCGTCACGCATCGGCACGCACTGATGACGTCGCCCACAGCTCCGTGACTTCCTTTACGGCCAGCTCGCACTCAAGCACGGACTGAGCGACGCTGAGGCCGCGCGCGCTCAGTTTGACGAGTGCGCTTGGCCTTCTGCCCTCGCTGAATTATTATCCGGCTCCGCTCACGCTTCGCCGCTCCCGCAGCCCGATCCACACGCAGAAGTTCTACCTCGACTCGTCGCTCCGCGCGCAGCTCTTCGCGTTGCACGGCGTGCGCTCGTTCCGTGTGCACCAGCGCCCGGGGCAGGCCGTCTTCATCCCTGCCGGCTGCGCGCACCAGGTATGCAACTTTGCCGACTGCATCAAGGTCGCTACCGACTTTGTCAGCGTCGAGAACGTGGCGAGGTGCTGGAAGGGTGAGTCGCAGCGCTTTAAGGTCGCCTGGTGCCTAGTTGCGCTGAACGAAGGCCTGCGCGAGCTCGCTACGGCGCTCCGTCGGCGCACGCTGACATTGCCGCCTTCCTGCGAGCAGTGACGGACGAGTTCCGCGGGCAGACGAAGGATAAGGTCCTTTGGCGCTCCGACGTCCTCCAGCTCAAGTCGATGCTTCTCTGGGCGTGGGTGCGTCTTGATCCTGCGCTCAACCGGCCTGACTCGTTCCGCAGACTGCGAGACTGACATCGCGACTGCCCTTGCACAGCTCTCGGCAGAACGCTTCGATTCGCCCGGCGGGACGACGGGACGCGCCAAGGCAGCGTCTGCACAGCCCACCACGCCGTCGGAACCGCAGGAGAGCCACGGCAAGCAGCCAACGCTGCCGAAGTTTGCATGATGGACCTCGCACTCGAGCGGATTTGTACGCGATCGCAAATGCTTGCTCCGTGACACTCTGTCGCCCAGTTGCGGGCTTGAGAGGCAAAGAGAAGGAGAAAGTGCGTTGACAGACACGGTACACGAGCAGGATTGAGCTAATGCGGAGGAACGAGGGGAATGCGATGTGGACGAGGTGAATCTACAGGGATGCGAGGTTTGATGCGAGGAAATGCGAAGTGCAAATGTTACTTGGGCGGCGGCCGCTGCGAGTTACGGAACAGCAGCAGTCAGCATGGCCCCACATCGCATGCGGAGAGCAAGCGGCGCACCTTCTTGGGCACAAAGAGCGAGGGTGGCGCCTTCTTCTTAACCTGCACCGAAGGCGGGCGCGTAGTCGGAGCGGATGTCGAAGACCCAGGAGGAGGCGCGCCGGGCGGACGACCGACGCCGGACGGCGGGGCGCGGCGCGGAATCGCATGCAGCCCGAGAGGCTTTGCGGGCTTCATCTCGACATCGCCGTCCGCGTCTTCCGTCTTGGGCTTCTTTGCGCCTGAGGCCGCGACAGGCGCGCTGAGTGGGCGCTTGAGGCCCGCGGGCGAGCCAGCAACGAGATGCGGTGGAGTTGGCGCGACGAGCGAAGGCCCGGGACCGCCCTTGCGCGCATGCGACGAGCCGACGGAGGCGTCGTAGGCGGGAGACATCTCGATTGCGGCGGCGTGCGACTTGACGACCGAGACCGGCGCTTGGCGAACCACTGGAGATGCCGAGAAGGACGAGCGGAACGTGTTGATGTCGGCCTGCGTCCGAGGGCGCGTCAGCCAGGCCGCACAGAACCGTCAAGAACGCAACACACCTTGCGGAACAAGCCGCGCGTCTCCGAGTCGCCGATGAGCTGGCCCCAGTACTGGTTGAAGCGCAGCTTGTTCGAGTCGCCGAGAATCCAGATTGAGGAGCGAGCACGAGTGAGAGCGACGTTCATGCGCCGTGTGTCGGCCAAGAAACCGACGCCTTTGTCGGCCGTACCGCCACGCACGCACGAGAGGATGATAATGTCCTTCTCTTGACCTTGGAAGCCGTCGACAGTGTTGAAGGCGATCTTGCTGATGATCTGGTCGCCGTACTTCTGTCGGAACGTGCGCTTGAGCTCGCCGACCTGGCCCTTGTACGGCGTGACGATGCCGATGCGGTAGTCAAAGTCGATGGACGCATAGTCGCGGCGAAGGCGGTCGTAGATCGCGAGAGCCATGGCGGCTTCGACCGGATTGGTGTACGAGTGATAACGACCCGCCATCTCCTGACCCTCGACATGGTAGAAGGTGTAGGGCGGGAAGAGCGCGTTCGCGTGCCAGGGCTGCAAAGTCTTCTTGTCCATCTCGGGACCGTCCGAGAGTCGCGACTGATAGAAAGCCGCCGAGGGGAAGGCCGAGATATTCGGGTGCATGCGGTACTGAATCGAAAGCAGGTGGACCGCCTGCGGGCCGCGCTGCATGACGCGGACAAAAAGCGAGCGGTCGTAGCCGCCGCGAGCTGCCACGCCCGAGATCACAGTGGGCGGGAGCTGGAGCGGGTCTGCACAACGATTGCGTGAGTGCGAGCCGGTTCACGCGACTTTCGATGTCACGGACCTCCGACGAGGATGCAGCGCGTGCACCCGTACTTGAGCGGGATGAGCGAGCTGAGTTCGATGGACTGGGCCGCTTCGTCGATGATGACGGTCTCGAAGTCGAAAGGCAGCTGCGACATGTAGTCGTGGCCGGCACCCGAGAGCGTCGAGCAGATCACGTCGGCCTCGGAGAGGATCTTGAGGCGCATCTTGCGCTGCTCGGCGTCCATCGCTCGGCGAGACTGCTGAGCCTTGTCCTTCTCGCTGTCGAGCTGCTGCGACAGCGAGAAGATGCGCGACTTGATCTGTTTGAGCTCGAGGTTGAGCTCGCCACGGCGGTAGTCGTTGTTGACGACGGCGTCCATTTCCATCTTCTTCAAGTCGCGGTCCTGCCGTAGCGAGTCGATCTCGGTGCGCATCGCCTGCATGCGCGCCTGCGCTTCACTCGTACCCGTCGTCGACTTGTTGCCGCTTGTCGCGCGCTCGACGAGTTCGTCGATGAAAACGTCCTTGACCGAGATGTCGATGGCCGAGTCGGCACCGATACGGACGACCTTGGGCACGTAGAGCGAGCCGTCCATGAGTCGCACGCCCTCCTTGAGACGCTTCGCGACCTCGTCGACGGCAGCGTTACTCGGAGCGCAGAGAAGGACTTTGGGTACTGCAGTCTGCTCCGCTTGTCCGGAAAAGCGGGCCGTATTGTTGTTCGTCGGGGCGCTTGTGCGCGAGTCGATGAAGGCGCCTACAAGTCCGACGATCGTGCTCGTCTTACCGGTACCGGGAGGACTGCGAGAGTTGTGCGAGTTAGTCCCCTGTCTGGCACAGGCTCGCCACGCATTCACGCACCCCTGGATCAGACTGAAGCCGTCCGTGCGGAGTGCACCATGGATGGCGATCGCCTGCGGCTCGTTCACTCGGTACGCTGACATGGTTTGCTGGATCGTGCGGCCGTCGGCATGCAGCGCCGCAGGCGGACGCGGGTTGAGGACTTCGGAGCACAAGTCGATGAACTCGAGCGCCTGAAGCGCGGCATATTCGCGGTGGACGGTGCTCAGGCTGTCGAGGCACGACTTAGCGAGTGGAAAGGTCGCGAGGGCGAGAGAGACTTACTTGGCGAGCTTGACCATCTCCCACTTGGTCCTCGCGACGAGACCCGAGCCGGCGCCGTGGATGTCGTTGCCGAGGTGGCAGCGCAAGGTGAGCTCCATGTGCTCGCGCTTGCGGTTGACAGCCTGGATCTTGGCGAAGATCTGGCGCGGGCCCTGCCGGAGCCAGACGAGGTCGGCGTCGCCGAAGAAGATGCGGTCGCGGATGAAGCTGTGGTCGATGGTGCAGAAGATGTCGACAAAGTCGTCGACCGACTGCCGGCCGGCGATGTCGGCCTGGAGGACCTGACCCTCCTTGAGCGCCTCCAGCTTCGACTGGCGGACTTGCTCCCAGCACTCGGTGAGGAGGAGCGGCTCGAACGCGGCGAAGTACTCGCGCGGCGACCTGAACGCGCCGGGGAGGCGGTCGGGCAAGTTGACGTCCGGCGGAACGTCCTCCTCGCAAGTCGGGTCCCACTGCAGGATGGCGCGGTGCAGCCTCGAGAGATCCTGCGCGGAGCGGAGGCGCATGGCTCGGATGGCCTGCTGGTCCTCGCGGCTCTGCGCTAGATTGCCGATCGTGCGCGCACGGCCGTTCGTCTGCACCGCTGCGCCGCCATTGCTGTCGCCGTACGAGAGAACCTTGACGCGGCGCTGCTCCGTCTTCTTGATCGAGGGCTTCTGATCCTTGGCGAGGAGCGCAAGGCCTGTAAGCTTCTTGCCGTCAGCGCCGCGGACCGCGTCTTCGTCGTCGTCGCCCGAGGACTCGGACTCGGACTCGTCGGCCTTTTTGGACGAGTACGTCGTCCACGGCACGCCGCGCGGACGAGCAGACACGCCCGCCGGAGCAGTGCGAGCCTTCGTCTTCGCCAGCGCCGACGTCGCAGACCCTGGGCGACCAGTCGGAAAGCCCGTCTTGGCGAGCTGCGCCGGACTCGTCGAGATGGTCGTCTTGCCCTTGACGCGCAGCGACAAGCTCGCCTTCGACGCCGCCGACGGCTTGTCGTCGTCCGAAATTTCGAGCACCTCGGTGACGCCCGCCTTGCGCCTGCGCACGGCGTCGTCGTTGTCCTCGAGCGCCTCGCGGATCTGGAGCAGCTCGGGCTCGCGGAGAATGGTCGACCTGCGCTCTGGCTGCGCCGCGCCGGCTGCGGGCCGGTCCGAGATGCGCTTGAGGCGCGCAGCGGTCGACTCGCGGAGGGCAATGCCGGAGCGCGTGAAGCGCGAGACCATGCGCATGACGAGGTTGAATGCGTGCTGCAGCAGATCTTCGTCGTTGAGGCGGAGCCAGGCCATGAGCTCCTCGAGCGGGTCGGCGAGCGCACTGATCATGTGCTCGGCGGTTGACGACTCTTTCGTTGTGCGCTTGGTCGGCGAAGCGATGTCGTCGCCGGTCGAGGCGAAGCGGTCGAGCGACTGGCCCGAGATGATGGTCTCGAGGATGCGGATCTGGTCGAGCATGTCGGCGCCGAAGAGAATTGCGTCGCGCATCCAGTCGGTCATTTCGTCGTTCTCGAAGTAGACGGCCCAGTCGGGCGTGCGCTTGAAGAGGAGCGCGAGCGCCTCGCCCATGAGCTTCCACAGCGCAAGGAGCTTGCTCTGCAGCTTAAAGTCGCGCCCGCGGCGAACAAAGTCAGGGTCGCGCAGGAGGCCGTCCGTCTTGTCGCACAAGACCTCGAGCACGTCGTGGAAGCAGCGCACGAGGCGCTTGGCCATGCCGCATGCTTCGGGAAGGATCTTGGCCCCCGTCTGGAAAGCCTGGAGCGCCGTCGCGAGACCGCGCAGGGTCGCCTCGGGCCACTGCGCCATCATGCAGCGGAACACGTCGCGTCGGGTCGTCACGTCGAACGCCTGCTTGACAAGTCCCTGCGCCGTGTTGTGCACAGCCTCGACCGGCGAAAGCAAGAGCGCGAGGACGTGCTGCACGACGTTGGGCTTGGCGAGGAATTCGAGAAGGACGTCGATGCGCTCGTCGGCGAGCTGCATGAGCACCTCAACAACCGGGTCGCGTGCTGCAGCGAGCGCATCGTTGACTGCCTTCATCTGCGGCCTCACGAGGTCCTTGACGCTCCACGTTCGGCTCGTGAGCTTCTCAAACTGCGCCGTCGCGGCGACGCCCTGCACGAGGATCGCGACGCCCTTGACGTCGCCCTCGCGCACGGTCGCGTAGGCCTGGTCCCACACGGCCTTGGCAAACACGACCGTCCTCGGTGGGTTTACGGGCGGAAGCTCCTTCTCAGCTTTGGCGGCCGCGTCGCCCGCCGCGACGCGCGCGAGGCGCTTCTTCTCGCGCCTGTCGCGCTCGTTGTGCTGCTGGCTGAACGTCGCGAGGTTGTAGACGGCGCGCGCAATGGCCTTGCCGTCCCGCTTCGTCAGCCCTGCCACGAACGCCCGCGCGCAGTCGGCAGCGGCGGTCCATTCGGGCGCGGTGTACGACGCGGAGAAGGCGAATGCGACGAGCGTCGCGGCGTGCAGGTCGAGGACTTTCGCTGCGGCAGCAGCGTGCGGATACCGCGGCGCTGAAGCGACGAGGTCAGCGGAAGACGAAGTCGTCGACGCGCCAGACCCGGACGGGGTCGGAGCGGGTGCCGACACGAGGAAGACGTCGGTGAGGAGGGCGAGCGCGATCTGGAGTGCGCGTGTGCGGGCTGGCGGGTCGAAGCGCGCCTGCTGCAGGCGGTCGAGGAAGGTCGAGGCGATGAGAGCGAGCGAGTTGGTGAAGAGGACGGGCGAGTGTGCAACAGAGAGGAGGAATGGCGGGAGCCAGTCGAGCCAAGGCGAGTCGAGCGGGTTTTGCGACGACGTGGACGCGAGGTGCGGATCCGTCTCGAACGCCTCGTGGAAGTCGCTGTTGTCGAGGATAGCGTGCAAGACGACCTCCTCGTACTTGTCGTCGCCAACGGACCAGAAATGCGCGCCGAGGCGCTCGAGGAGGATCTTGAAACTCGCCAGTACCGACTCGAGGTGGTCGCCCGTGTCGCTCAGATGCGACGCGACAAGATGGACAACATCGAGCGAGGCCGAGAGCGAGTGCGCGCGGCGGACGAGGTGATCGCGAATCGCTTCTGCCGAAAGCTTCGACAAACACACTGCGAGGCCCTCCATGAAGCTCTTGCGCGTGTCGGCGTAGGCGAGGCGTATGCCCGTCGCCGCATTCGGCTCGCCACGATCTCGGCTGGCCAGCACGCCGAGGTGCGAGTCGACGACGGCTGCGAGGCCCCGCTTTTTGTAGTCTTGCGAAGACGCTTGGCGCGTGCATCGGGCGAGCTGGAGGTCCGCAAAGTCGCGCAGGAGGCGCTGCTGATGAAGACGGAGGGCGAGGAGGCCGGATGATGCGGATCGCGGGAGGGGAAGAGGCTCGGTAATGGGCAGTCCGGAGAGGATCATCTCGAGGACATCGTCGTTTTCGTAGAAGGTAGAGTTGGCGAGTACGTTCTGCACGGCGGCGGGAGGGGCCGCGGCGAGAGAGGCTGGATGGGTGGGATGCCAAGATGCGTCGGAAGTTGACGACGACGGAGGGACGTCGAAACCGGCAGAGGCGAACATGGCCAGCACGCTCGCCGACTCCATCGACTCGACGCCCTTGGTGAAAGTCTGAATCGACTTGTCCGGCTTGTAGTGGCGGAGGTAGCTGTACCGACGGGCGGTGAGCAGAACTGTCAACGGGCAAGACGCGGTCGAAACGGCGCACTTTTCGCGGAACTCGACCTTGGCACGCTGGTAGGCGTCAACGCAGGCGGGGCACGAATGCATGAGCCTGGGAGACAAGAGCGGGAGGAAGACATCAGCTTTACGAAAGACAGTCGGAAGTACTGGGCGGTTTGAGCAGCCGGTCGACTGGTCCCGCCAGCGCCGCCACGGCCCAGGAATCATGCGGATGGAGTCGTCACGCACCTGTCGAACGAGTCCCTCCAGGCTGCGACCTCGTTGACGCGCTTCATGCCCAAGAGGCGGATGCAGAACGTCGCGGGTTCCCAGCACTGTGCCGCCCCGCGTGCGCCACAGAACCAGTGCACGAGGTCCGCATCGAGCGCAACGCCGTCGTCGTCGACTTTCGCGCGCTCCTTGCCCTTGACGGACGGCGGCGGTGCACTCGCTGCTGATGAGCCCGACGGCGGCGACGGCGCGAGCGAGAGGAGCCAGAGGAGCGCCGCCTCGGTCGTCTCGGACCACAGGTCGTCCGACACGCGCGCAGGGTCGCGCAGCGCGGCGAGATCTTGCTGCAGGCGCGGAGGAACGGCGAGCTGCGCCGAAGTAGAGCCGGGGCGCGACGAAGAGGCGCTTGCAGGCGTCGCCATGCTTAGGAGTGCTCTGCTTAGGCTCTGCAGCAGCTCTGGACACGCGGGCTTGGCGTCCCGCGGAGGGGACGAGAGCGAGCTGAGCGACACCCGCGATGTCAACTTCGCAGAGTGCAGCGTTCGCTCCAAAGTTGTGCTCTGCAGGGATGCAGATCCTTTGTCTGCTGACAAGGATGGCCTTACAGGCCCCTGAGGCTCGCTAGTAAGCGCGCCGTCACGAGTCCAGACCCTTCAGCCTTCCGCGTTTCGCCTCCGTCTGAACTAGGGTGGCATCGGCTCAGTCGCTATAGCCCCCGTCACTATCGCTCATCCCGCCCTCGTCCTCGCTGTCGCTCTCGTCCTCGTCGCTCCACTCGTTCCTCCGCCCCCGCATGTGCCCCATCCCCATCGTCTGGTTATCCGAGTCGGGGTCGTCGTCGTCCGGGTAGTCGTTGCGGTAGTCGTTCTCCTCTGCATCCACGGACCAACGAGCAAGCAGAGTCAGCGTGGGAGCGGGAAAGAACGAGCGAGGCGACTGACCGTTGCTGTCCTGGTCGGCGTGGTCCTCCTCCTCGGACGACGGGTCGACGTCTTGCTCGTGCATGAGAAGTTGATCCGGGTCGTCCTCGTCGTCCACCAGTCCCGCGCTGCGTGAGAACCGAGTACGCGTGAGTCCCTTCGCCCGGGCCATTGCGAGCGGTCAGGTCGACACCGTCCTGATGCACGGCCCAGCCCTGCTCTTTAGCGGGCAGAGGAAGAGACACGCGACGCACAGCTGCCCGATCCGCTTGAGCCCGTCCAAGCCGCCGACGTCCCACCCGCCCGCTCCGCCTGCGTCCTTGCCCACCGCTTCACTATTCATCGCCGCCGCCGCTGTGCCCGCGCTCGGGCCGGCGGGGCGCACCTCGCGGTAGTAGACGTCGTATACGAAATCTTCATCCGAGTCGGTGGACGAGTCGCGCTCGTCTTGGTCTGGGGCGGGCGCGGGGGCGGCGAGAGGGGAGGTGAAGGTTGAGGGATGGGGCGCGCCCGTCGAAGGGGTGATGGACTCTTGCACTGCGCACCGGCAAGTTGGTCTCATCATTCCCACGCACTGGACAGTACGCTGTTGCGAGCGACTCCGAAGGCAACGCACGCGAGAGGTACTCCTTGAGCATGTCGCCAAACTGGTCCATCGCGGCGCTCTCCTCCCTCACCTGCTCCTCCGACTTTTTCCACCCCGCCGGCGGCGCCCTGCGCCTCCTCCCCTTCTCGGCCCCCTTCTCGCCGCCCTCCTCGGCAACCGCCTCGTAGATCCTGATCCCCTCCTCCTCCCTCTCCCTCTTCTCCCTCTCGCGCTCCTCCCTCTCCCTCGCCACCGCACGCGAGTCGACCACCCGCGGCGGCCTCAGTCCCCTCCGGATCTCGTCGTCCTCGCGCGCGCGCTCGGCCGCCTCGACGCGCGCGGCCGCCGTCGCGGTGCGCCGCTCCTCGACGATGCGGTACCGCAGGCGCGAGCGGTCCGCGTGCAGATCCGACGCGCGGTCCCGGTCGCGCGTGTTCTCGCGCGAGGCGGGCGACGGCGGGTGCGAGTCGCTGCTGCCTGCGGATGCGGCTGCGCGCGCGGCGCGCAGGGAAGAGGGGAGCTTGCGGCGCGCGCTTCCGGCGGGAGAGCCGGGAGGGAGGACGGGCGAGTTTGCGAGCGACGTGGACGGGGAGTGAGGCGCCGAGGCGGTCGAGGGGGAAAAGGCGGAGGTGCGGAGGGAGGAGGACGAAGCGGCGCGCGACAGGGATCGGGGCGGGTGCGCGAGGAAGGCGTTGATGCGGTCCTGCATTCGACAAGAGCGTCAATGGACGGGTTTCTCGGCGTCCTGGACCATCCAAGCTGCGGGTCGAGGGAACCGCCAGGAGAAGCGAGGAGGAAGGACGGGCGAAGAGCGCACGCGGAGGCTGCGGGTCTTGCTCGGGGTCGAGAACGAGTCGAGCGGGACGGTCTCGGCGAAGCGGAAGATGCCTGCGAGGCCGTGTGGGCGAGTGAGCGGGTCATCAGTGTCGAGACGAGAGAGGGAGACGGACCTCGTCCGGGGACCGGTTGCGGGTCTGGCGGGTGTTGCTGGGAGTTCTTCCTGCGCTTGTGACTGGGTTCTGCGTGCTCGATCACTGCGCTCGCCAGCGGGTGAGCGTGGGGAGGCGTTCGAGGCAAGGAGGGAGCGAACCGAGGGCGTCGAGGGGCGTGGGCTGGTCTGTGCGCTTGCGCTTGATGCGGAGGATGCTGAGGTGGGGCGGGTGCGCTCCCTCGCCCGCTGCCTTGCCCGCCATTCCGGGAGTGCGCGGTGTCGAGTGAGCCAACCTCCGTCTCGTCTCTGGTGCTCGTCCTCATTCCGCGCACTCTTCGCCGCACAGAGACTTGTGCGAGCGTGCACTCGGCTCAGAGACTCGCTTCCAACAGGGTGTCGCTGCTCCTGCGCCCTCTGAGGGCCTCACTGGGTGCCATGACCGCAGTCGTCCTTCAGCCGGCTCGAGCGGGTCTCCACCGCCCGCACGACTCGGACGACCTCCTCGCCGTAAAGCTCGACGACGACGGCAACCCTGTCGACGACCACCCGGACTGGACCGGCGACCTCGAGGACTTGCTCAGGTCCGTCCCCTCCGCCTCGCTCGGAACTCTGCCCTCGTCGCTCTGCCACTCGAAGCAGGCATCTCTGCGGGTCAGCTTGACGCTCACACGACCGCGTCCATTCGCAGCCTCTCGGTCGCGCGGCAGCTGCACTCGAAGCGGTCCCAGCCCGCCTTCAACGCGCTCCCTCCGTCGACCCCCACATCCTCGTCTCCCTCTTCCCGCCTCGCAGACCCGCGACCCCGCACTGCCTCTGCCATCCCTGTCTCAGCCTCGCTCGCACGCTCGCCATCCGCGCCGGGCAGGAAACGCCCGTCCGACACCCTCCGCCAAAGCCCAGAGAGGACAGTCGCTTCGCAGCAGAACGCGGCCAACACGGGCGAATTGGGCGAGGATGCAGTTGAGCACTCTGCGGGTGGATGGGAAACGCTGCAGGTCGGCGTTTCCACGGGCGCAAGGCGAGATGGCGCGCCTTCTTCCGCGCTCAACGATTCGACCCGGCGGGCGAGATCCCCGGGCAGCTCAACACGAGCAGCCCAGACGACGCCCATGGCGCGCGCCAAGACGCTTGATTTTCCTGCGTCAGGCGCGAGCGGCAGCAAGGGCCCGACCCGCACCACGCCTTCCGCGCCGCGCGCCCTGCCGTCCTCGACCACTGGATCCCCCTCGGGCACGCCGCGCAAGCGGGCCGTCACCCAGTCCCCCTCATCCACTCCCTCGCCCTCTGTCACTACAGCGCGCCGCCCAGCTGGCACCTCCCGCCTGGGCGCCAGCGTGACCTCATCCCCCGCATCTTCCGTCCCCGTCGGAGCGCGGTCCAGCCCCCGACGCAAGTCTCTCTCAACTGCCTCTCCCTCCTCCCGCGCCCGCCCGCCCGCGCCCGCCGACCTGCGCCGCACGCCCTCCTCAGACCGTCTCCGCGCCGTCCAGCTCGCCGAGTCTGAATTCCACTCCGAGCCGCCCGCGCTCCCGCCGTGGTCCGACTCGCCCGCGCCGCTCGTGTACCGCACGAGCAAGGGCGAGCTCTCGTTCGCGTACGACGCCGCGGCGCGCGAGGAGGGCGCGGCGCCGCGCAGGCCCGAGGACCGCGTCCTGCCCGCGGTCGCAAGGCGGCTCGAGGCCGAGAGGCTGAGGAAGCTGGCGGAGGCGGCGGGGATTGGAGAGGAGGGCGGACGAGCGGAGGAGGGAGGGAAGGGCTGGTTGGTCAGCGAGTGGGACAGGGAGGGTCTGCCACGGAGGGCGGTCGCGGTCGAGGGCGGCGCGCGCGCTGCAGCTGAGGGCGATGGCTCATCGGCGCCTGCGCAGGCTGTTCGGCAGGGAGCTTCACCCGACGAGGAGCGCGACGACTCAGCCACCCAGCACCCGCTGCAGCACACGACGGCGACTCCCCCGCGGGCCAGCTCACGCCCGCTCGACGCGCTGGCAAGCGCCGCGCCGCCGTCTCCTGCTGCCTACAGTTCTGCACATCCGACATCGCCGCCGCAGTCCCCGTCGTACCCGCCTGGCGCCGCCTCTGTGCCCTCCGCCGACGCGACCTACCCTCCGACAGGCGGAGCCCTTGCGCATTCCGCTCTCCCGTCGCAGCCGCAACCGCAGCACCAAGCACAGAGTGCTCCACCTGCTGCCACTCAGGCACCGAGACGCGACAAGCTGGACCGGGACGCGAGCAGCGCAGGCTGCTGTCGCTGCATCATCTCGTGAACGGCCTTCCGTCCTCGCGCGACCCAGCGCGCCCAGCAGTGTACACTCTACGTCGTGTCAGATCTATCTCGCTCTTCTTGTTTGCCAGTTCTACGTTATAAGAGCCCTTCTTTCGTTCTGTTGCTGTAGACCCCTTCTCGTTCGGATACTCGCGCCTCCTTTGCATCGTTCGCCTCGGTTGCCTCGTCTGATGTTTCCGTGCGTGGAATACAGAGAAGCGCCAGCAGCTTGGCTGGAGGTTGAGACGAATGTTGTCGTCCTCATCGTCAGTTCATCCTTTTACACCTTGCCCCGACTCGAACACGCGGCGCGAGACAGGAGAAAGCGCGCTCTGAACGTCGGTTGCCTCTGTGCTCGTGCCGCAACCTTGCCGCCGCCTCCCATGCTTGATGCTCGCGGCTCCCGCTGCGGACCAGCGCGAACATCGAATGCGACTCGTGCTCTCTGGGCGGCAGAAGCTTGCGAGCGCGCGCGAGCGAGCGAGCGCCGTCGATCGTGCAGCGCGCCCAGCCTACGCGTCAGACCCGCTTCTCTTCTTGCGCGTTCTCAGCGACCCTGCCCGACTCGCTTTCGGAGCCTCGTCTTCTCGCGAACGGAATGCTCTCATCAGGTTGAAGACGGTGCCTCCTCTTCCGGATGCGATCGACAGCGCAAGAATGCTCCTTTCGCGTTTGTTTGCGCGAACGCACTCGATGTCCCGCGGTGGGCAGAGGAGGCTCTTCACTGCGTTGCCTTGCAGGCCTCCCGCTAGCGCTGCCTGGTTCGCAACTCGTGAGCTCGCTAGCTGCAGATCCCTCTCCTTCTCCAGCTTGCTCGTCTGCACCGCTCGAAGGACGGGACAGAACCCTCTCCATCCGCCATGTCGTCGCTTCAAGCCGATCTCGGCTACCGCCCGCTCGAGCAGGAGCCGGACTTCGACCGCCGCCCGAGCTGGCGGTCGGTCAGCAGCACGTCGACGGATAGCTCGGACAGCGCAAACAGCGCGGACGAGGCGAGGTATGCGGCGGCGAATTCGGTGCGTTCTCAGCCGCTTCCTACAGTCGCCCTCAACTCGCTCACCTCGCTCACCTCTCTCGTGCATTCATCCACAGGCGTCGGCCCGTCGAGTACGGCTGGGCCTCTGGCTGAGCCTGACGAGCTTGGTCGTCTTCACCAGCCTGGTCGCGCTGTCGCCGGTTCGTGCTCGATAGCTTGCTCCGTGGTCGAGGCACTGTCGCTGAGGACTTGCTCATACAGTATCGACCAACCATCCGACGCGTCTACACCTGTCCCGACCCGTATGTCGCGCGACCCGACTCGCTCACCGTCTCGCGGCACCGGAGCAAGCCGTTCGAAGTCCCGTCTATCCTTCCAGAGTTCTCGATGTCGATTGTGCACGACACGACCGTCTGCAATGCTTTCGAGCTCACCATCTCGCGCCTCGACAAGGAGCACTGCGCATTCGTCGAGGCCAACGAGCGCCCGTCCAAGGACGTCATCACGACCGCTTTTGCGAAGAAGTACCTCGGTCCGGACCAGTTTGCGACCCAAATCGACGGTGCCGAGCGCATCGAGCTGGACACGCCGACCGAGTACCTCGGGAATTGCGAGTACTTGTACCGCTTCCGGTTGAGCAACGGCGGGCCGATCTGGATGAACGTGACGCACAACACGCGCAACTACCTCGCGCTCGAGGAGGTCGACCCCAAGCCGGACTATCGCCAGATCACCGAGCTCCTCCAAATGCCGCTCCTCCGCGAACCCGTCCAGCTCGACCTGTGCGACGCGTCCTGCCCGACGCACCTCGGCCCGCGACTCGGGTTCGACGTCCCGCCCGTCTTACCGCCAATTTCACCCCTCGCGCTCGCGGAGAAAGCGCACGCCGACGTCCCCTCGTGCCACGACGCCGCCGTCGCAGGCACGCTCGAAGGGTCATACATCCCCTCGCCGCTGTACGACCTCGTCTACCCGGCGTACCCGATCCCGTACTCGATGATGTACAACCGCACCACGTCGGGGCAGTACGAGTGGGTGCCGCAGGGCTGCCGGTGGCGGCACGACGGGGTGCGGTTCTCGAACCGCCACGAGACGTGCTGGGAGAAGCCGCACAAGGCGTTCCTCGTCGGCGACAGCCACTCGAGGGCGCTGTACGACATCGTCACGAACCGCTTTGACGGGGACGGATCAATCGCGATCGACAGCGTCAAGATGGACGAAAAGGCGTACTCCCGCGGCGGACTGTCCATTGTGCGTCTCCGCTCCACCCTGCACTTCTTTCGCAATGACTGAGCTCTCGGCGAGCTACAGGACTACCACTGGGACCCGTTCCTCGACACCGTGTTCACCTGCGAAGAGCACGGCCAGTACGATTCGATCGCAACCAGCGTCGTCCGTCTATTTTGCCCTGCTTTGGCCCAATGGATCATCGCTCACATGACGCTTTCCGCAGGGCACGCACCAGGGAGCGTGGCGTTACCCGTACACGGAGCAACTCGTCGAGGAGCTCAACCTCAAGCTCGGCAATATCGCCGACATGGCGCGCAAGTGCCACGGATTCCCCCCGCTCGATCGCTCCGACGGCGCATCGGACTTGCAGCGCCTTGCGGCTGCCGCCAACGCCGCCGACAAGAGCACCACCAAGCTTCCGACTCTCATCTACCTCAACCTCCCAGCGCAGGCGCAGCACCACCTGTGGCACGACTCGCGCACGGGGCCGCGCATCACGTACTGGAACAACCGCTTGCGCGCGGTCGCCGAGCGCAACGGGTTTACCGTGATCGACATCGAGGGGTACACGGCGCCAGGAGCTATCGACCAGCGAAATGCGGACGGCATCCATTGTACGTGCGATGTCTCTTACCTGCTCGAATTGCACTCTTTCCTGTGCACAAGTCGCACTCATACATGTACCCGTTCAGCCAGAAGCTGACGTGCTTCGTCTTTCTGTAGACATCGCGCTCGACTCGGCAGAACCGATCGCAGACGAGTACCTCGACCGGCTTGGCATTTGCGGTACCTTCTGAGCCCGTTGTCTCTTCTCTGTTGTATCTCATAGGGCGTGATTGGTGTAGGTTGAGTGGCAACAGCTACGAGTCGCTTGTAGCCATCGTTCCGCGTGAAAGAGGTTCGTGACGTTCCCCCTTGCGGCGTCCGCTCGGCACGCGTCGTAGTTTGCACAGAAAACATCTACAGAGCGTTTGGCAGCAAGTCCAGGTGCACCAACGCGGAATTGACTTCGGGCGACGCGACGCTGCGCGACCTCGTCTCGCTCTCCCCGCTCCTCTCGCTGCTCTCTGCGCCCGGGATGCCGCACCCGTCGCAGTTCAAGCTCCGAGGGGGCAAGAAGGGCCCGCGGCAGGTCAACGGCAAGCACCAGATCAAGGGCAAGCTCCGCCCCGCACCCGCACGCGACCCCGCCGACCTCGCAAAGCAGCACCAGCTCGCCGAGGACGCGAACGACGACGAGGGCGCAGAAGACGACGCCGAGCCCGCGTTCGGCTATCGCGAGGCCCTGCAGCCAGAGGACCAGCCGCTCGAAGGTCTCCGAGTTTCGGTCAGCGGATGCGACGGCGAGAAGGAGGAGCTTCTCACCCTGGCAGTCAAGTACGGCGCAGAGCGGCACGGCGGACTGCAGACGGACACGACGCATCTCGTCGTCGCGCAGCCAGGCGGCAAGAAGTACGATGTGCGCGGCTGTCCCGACTCCCGTTCAGCTCTCTTCGAGACCTGCTGACACTTCGGGTGCGTTTCCAGGTCGCTCTGCAGAGGCGCATGCACGTCATGAGGCCGTCCTGGCTGAGGGCAGTCCGCGAGGCGTGGATGAGCGGGGAACAAGTCGACTTTCGCGAAGTGAGCCTTCCGCGGAACGTCCCAATCTTCCAGTTCGGTGCTGACCCTTTGCCTCGCGCAGCTCGAGCTGCGACACGTTATGCCTCCGCTGGCGGGCTGCGTTGTCTCGCTGACCGGCTTCGCAAGAGGTGGGATTGTCGTCATTTTGCGTTGGAGCTCATGCTAATCCTGCTGCACTTACAGGCGAATACAAGGATGCTTTCAAGCAGCTACTGAGTGACAATGGTGCTGTCGTGTCGTCCACCCTCGACAGCAGCGTCACCTACCTTGTCGTCGCGTCCCCCTCCTCGCCCCATTCGCAAACCGCAAGCAGCGACAAGCTTCTCCACGCGCGAAAACACAGGAACCTGCTTCACCCGAATTTCGCCGTCGTCTGGGAGGGCTGGGCGCGCGAAGCCATCAAGTACGGCGGCGTTCGTGCCGAGCGTACATCGGCGTGGAATCCCGAGCTCTCACCGCAGGAGCCGCCGGAGAACGTCGAGTTCGCCGTCGCCCAGCCCGCGGCGCGTAGCAAGGCGTTGCGTTCGAGCAGGGACCGCCTCGCGGACTTCGAGCTTCCTACGCCTCACGCTCGCGCGACGACGCAGACACGGTCGCTCGTCCCGCTCGAACGTCCAGGCGCGACCGCTAGACCTGCCTTCAAGGGCTACGACGCTCTTCCTTACGAGCTGGACGGCCAGGCGGAAGCCGGTCCGTCGAAGCAGCCCTTCGATGTCGCGCACGGCAAGGTGCTCAAGAAGAAGCGCCGCGCGCTCGGTGCCTCAACCTCATTGCAGCACCTCGGCTCCGATGTGCAGCCACTCCAGCCGCAGCAGCCTGCGCAAGACGACTCGCAGGCGTTGCTGGAGGCGTTCGGCGCGGCCTCGCAGCTGCCGCTCGACGGATCCGAGTTGAGCCGTTTCGCCGATGCCGACATGTCGGAGCTGCCAAGCCTCGACGAAGCGCTCGCCGCTATCGGTAAGGGCAAGGGTCGTCCGAGCGCCGCTGTCGAGCAGGAGACGGACGAACCGCCGCGTGAGATGGCGCTCGAGCTCGTCGCAGGACAGGTCGAGATGCAGTACGTGACGAAGGGCAAGTCGGTCATCAAAGCGCTGTCCAGCTCGCGCAAGGGCTCTTTCGTGCACGATCCGGCGGATCGGACGAGGCCGCTCCAGCAGAAGCATGGGATCTCGCCTGTCGCGGAGGAGCTGGACGGCGCGGCGCACGACGACTCGGCCTTTTTCGATTCAGCACCGCACATCTCGCCCGACACGCTCAGGACGCTCGCGCCAACTGCAGCAACGGACAAGCTGCCGGCAACGCGCGGCAACACAGTTTCGTCGGCGCCGTCATCTGACGACGGGCCCATCTCGCCCATCTTTGCAGGTCAGCGGTTCGCGCTCGTCGAGCTCAAAGGGCCGCCGCTCGAAGGCGTGATGCAGGTCATCACGCTACGTGGCGGAGCGTGCTTCGTGAATCCAGACGGCGAGGCACTGGCGAACGCCGACTGGATCGTGGTCGACTACGCCGAGTATGCCGCTCCCACTGCTCTGTTTGACCAGAAATTGATCCTTCACTCCTCACAGACCGCCCGCACGCTTCAACGACTCAGACGACCCGCGCGTCGCAAGCATCTGCTGGCTCGAGCTGTGCATCTTTCACGACGCGCTCGTCCCGCCTGCCGATCGGCTGCTCGAGCGCCCGATACCCTATGCCTGTCCAGTACCAGGTACGCGGAGCCGTCGACATTCGAACGCGCAGTATCTGACGTGTCTGGGCCGACAGCCTTTACCTCGTGCATTGCGCATTTCTCTGGCTTCGGGCCGGTGGACGAGCCTATCGTGCACCACATCAAGCGCTTCTGCACTGCCATTGGCGCGACCTACTCGCCATACATGGATCGCAGCACGACGCACCTTGTCGTGTGCGCACTCGACGATGCACCGCACCTCGCGCCCGAAGACCTGAACCCGGTCGACTTCCCCAAGGTTGCCAAGGCGCGCGAATGGGGTCTCACGATTTCGTCGCTCGCCGACTTCCGTCGGGCTGTGGAGGCGGAGGCGAACGGATCCGCCCGTTCTGCGACGCCGAAAGTCAAAAGCGAGGCAGGAAGGGGAAGGGAGGTCAGGGAGATTACGAACGAGGTCGAGGAGCGTGTCCGGGAGGAAAGTGCGGAGGATGACGAGTCCCAGTACCCGCTCGGCGACTGTGTGGTATTCTTCTCGACCAAGCTTGATGTGCGTACTTCGCTCGCGTGTTGCTTCCGCTCGGGCCAGACTGACTCATTTACCTGCTTCATCGCACAGGTTGACCGTCTACACCTCGCATCGATCATTCAAGACCTTGGTGGCACCGCCGCTCGCCAGTACAGCGACGCCGTCACCCACCTCATTTTCGCCGGCTCGAAGGCCAATGAGCCGTACAGGGAGTTCAAGTCGGCCAAGGCGAACGGAGCGCACATCGTCCATCCGCGATGGATCGAGGAGGTCCGTTCCAAGTTTTCTTGTACGATTATTCTCAGCAGCAGCTCACTCCTCCTGTCACAGTGCGGACGCACGAAGTCTCGCGTCTCGGAGGCCGACTTCCCGCACACCTTCCATGCGCGCAAAGGCGGCCAGCTATTCGATACCGGGATGAGCATGCACATCGCCTCCTCCCCACGCGGCTCGCCCATGTCGCGCGACAACTCGCGGGATGGCGCCCTGCCCCGCTCGCCTTCGAAGCTTTCCCTTGGTTCGCCACGTTTCTCGCCTCCAGCGCGAGCGGCGGACGCGGAGGCCGAGTTTTCATGCCGGACGTCGCCATCGCCTGAATCGCCTACCGCGCTGCGGCGCCGACGACGGTCCGACACGACAGCGACCGAAGTCGCCGATACGAGCGACATCCGTCCGCACGTCAAGCTGTCTCCCGTCGCGGGATCGGCAGCACCCGCAGCCACCAGCTCTTCTCCTCCTGCTCCGCCCGTTGTCGCCGTGCAGAAAGCCTCCTCGCAGCCCGACCCCTCGTCCGATGCGCTCGACCTGCCTCTCCTGCACTCGGAACGCCAGCTCTCGCCTCCTCCGGAAGACCCGAACAGGAACATGCTGCGGGAGCAGACGTCGCTGCTGCTGGCTCAGCTGAACGAGGCGGCGCAGGGGCAGCCACTGGAGAAGCAGGGGCGGACAAGGAGCAGGACTGCGCTCTCACGGGGAAAGGTGCATCTCCGATTTCCTGCCTTTTTCCTGAGGTCCAGCCAGCTCATCATCGTGTCTGCAGAGCTCGGGCACGATCAGTCTCACGACCTCGAAGCACCCTTCCCCCGTCGACGGCCCGCCGCACCCCGTCGACGGCTCGACGACGACCTCACGCGCGCGGATTCCCGGGCAAGCCTACCCGCTCGAGCCGTCGCAGGCGACACAGGACGACGAAAGCATGTACGTCGTGTACGACAACTTGCACGAAGCGGCGGCGAGAGAGCAGATTCGACAGGCGCTCGCAGCTGGAGGAGGCGATTCCGCGCAGCAGCACCAGCAGACGCAGTTTCAGGATCCGGTCGGCACCAGGACGAGGCGGGGGGTCGCGACGAGGAGGACCGGGATGCAGTAGGAGTGGCGAGAGTGGCGGGACCGTGTAGCACCATTGTTCCTCGTCCCTATGGCTCTGTCATCCCATGCATTCACATCCTGTTCTGTCCTACGTGAAGCGGAGCGCGTGCACTAACGGGAGATTGCACTAGTCTACAGGGCACTGCTGCTGCCTTCCAGCTGTTACAACTTACGCCCGCTCCCTCACTACCTTGACGCCTTCCTCGTACAGTCCGGGCACGACCATCCATGCCCTTCCCTCGCTCCACCCTGCAACAGCCGTCGTACTGCCGCCAAAACCGCCTTCAGCAATCCGTCCGTTCGACTGGAACACCGTCTCCCACTCCTGCCCGCCCGTCTCCTCCCCTTCTCCCGCGCCGCCCTCGTCGAGCGGCATCGGGTCCGTCACCGCAACGGCCCAACTCATCCCGCGCTGCTCACTATGGCGGAACGTGACGTGCCACGGCTCGAGTTTGTCCGCGCCGGGCGGCGAGAAGAGCTCGGCCCAGCGGTTGAACCCGCCGGGGAGGCGGAAGGACCAGTCCTTCTGGTGCGCGGTGGCGAGGAGCGCGGGGTACGAGGGGTGCCCTGCGGCGAGGACTGTGAGGGTCGAGGGGGTTGAGGAGGCGGCAGAGGAGGAGGAGGAGGAGGAGGACGGAGCGCGAGGGATGATCGAGACGTTGTCGACAAAGAACGGAAGCGGGACGACGCGCGTGAGCTGCGCCGTGGGATGACGGACGTCGTGCGCATCATGCGACGACCACGTCAGGTCGTAGAAGCGCAGCTCGCGCCGGGTAGTCGACGCGACGACGAGCTTGTCGTGAGCGGCGGAGAGCGCGACACCGTTCGCGAACGGGATCGAGGTCGCCACGGGCTCGATGTGGATTACCGGCTGAGCAGGAGAAGCCGGGAGGGAGAACTCGACGTAGTCGACCCGCGCAAGGGGGAGACCGAAGATCGTCTCGACCATGTTGGTCACGGGCCCGAGCAGCGAGCGTGTGCGACGCGTGAAGCGGTGATCTTGTGTCACGAAGAAGGCGTAGGGCGAGACGGGCGCGATCGAGTTGGGGGCGACGAGAGAAGGGTGCGAGAGTGTCGCGAGGTGTTTCGCGCAGTACGCCAGATGGCTGTCGTCCTTGCGGCACCCCCCCAGCGAGAAGACCTCGACAGTCGAGTGCTGCTCGCCGTGGTTGACCGCAAAGAGACGGTCGTCACCGCCGTCGCTGCGCACCGTCTCGACGCCGAGCGGATGGAACTGGACCTCGCCGCGCTGCAAGGCCTCCCACTCGAGCTCGACCTTGACGAGGCCCGCGCTCCCGTCACTTGTTGCTACAAGCGGATCCAGCACCCAGACTGCGCCGTTCCCGGCGCGGGCGTCCTTGAGCGGGCCCATGACCGTATTCCACTCTTTGCGGTTCGGGTCGCACGAGAGCAGCGCGAGCTCGCGGCCGTCCGCGGCGGTAAAGTGCGTCGCATCCTCGCAATAGGCGAGGCGCTCGGCGGGCGAGAACCTCGCGCTCGAGTGCACCGTCACGTCCTCGAGGCTCGCCTCGGCTCCTCCGGCGAGGTGAGGAAGGCGAGCGTAGTGCGCGGGCAGCTCAGGCGGGCGCAGGTACGTCGCAAGGTTCTGCCCGACCGTCGTCGTGCGGATCAGGACGCCCACGAGGATCTGAGGAGGATGGAGAGGTCAGCGAGCGGGTCTTGCTCTGTGCGGGAGGTGCGCACTGCGAAAATGCCCAGATACCGCAGCAGCGCCATGGGAGGTGCAGCACGGGTACACTTTGAGCCAGAGCGGGTCAGGGGGGCGGCAACCGAAGGGTTGCGCCCTCATCAACGTGCACGCGCAACTCGCTCGCTTCCGTCCGACAGCAATGTTTGGGGAGCACCTGCTCTTCTCTCGCTCTTCAGGCTCGTTGAGGGGAAGCGAACCCTCGAGCTACGGCCCCTCGCCCGACCGCTTTCGACTTTCTCTCCTCCTCGTCTTTGCGCCCAGCGACGACAAGCGATTCTTTTGAGCCCCTGCGACTGCCGCCAGGAAGCGTAGACATAGGTCACTTGGCAATGCACCGCTCGCAAACGGCAGAAGGACACATAAAACGAGTGCGAGACCAGCTTGGGACGTAGGTTTGAAATTTGGGAAGGAGGAGATGAAGAAGACGGGCCGGGGCGGGATCACCACTTGAAAGTCGGCCGGGCGGCGGGAGGAACGGGTCTGGGGCTGCCCGCGCGGGTCGTTTTGAGCACGACAAACGCGAGGCGCTTTGTGGGGCGAGCATTTGACGGACGATGACAGCCGCCGAACGTGCGGCAGGCCGGCTGCATCGGGAGGTGGACAGAGGACGCCGGCACTCGCGGCCCACGGTGAGAGGAAGCTCATCACTCGACCCCCAGCGACCTCTCCAGGACGCGCAAAGGGGCAGCGCTGCTCCAGGCGAAGGGGAAGAAGCGCGAAGTGATCGGCAGAGAGAGAGGCACGCGGAAGGACCCCGCAGCGGCCCCCAGCCGAGTCCCGAGTCCCGCGCGCAACTCCTACAGGCATTTCAGCACGATCTGCGCTGCGGAACACTCCCACGGTCCCGCCCTCAGGTTAGCGGTACGAAAGTGTGGCGACCTCTGTGAGCAAAAGGCCCGAGTAGTCGCGTCCTCCTCTCCTGCACGCCTCTCTGCCCCCTGCGCCTCCTCCCCCTGCATCGGTTCGACGAGTACCTAGCGGTGCCCCTCGGATGCTCGCCGCACCCAGCAGCACCGCCTCGTCGCCCGCTGCACGTGCGGGCCCGTCGCCGTCTCCGCTCCCGGCGGGCATCGTCGCCGCAGCTGCAGCAAGCCCGCCGGATGCGCTCGCTCCGTGTGCACTAGACGACGACGACGACGAGGATGACGACGTCGAGGGGCTGCTCTATCTCGCGCAGGTGCGTCCGCCCTCTCTCCTGTCCGCCCGCACAGCGTCATTCTCGGACCGCGCTCACGTATGGCCCTGCTTTGCACGACACCCAGATGGACCTGATTGGGCACAAGCAGCAAGACGCCCTCGACAAGCTCGAGCGCGCCGCCGGGCTCGGGTCGTCGGCCGCATGCGCTACCCTCGGAGCGTGCGTTCGCTCTGCACGGACGTATGCGAAGACACGCAGAGCGCTGACTGCACGCCCTGGCAGCCTGCTGTCGCGCGGCTGGCGCACCGACCAGCCCTCGTCGTCCGACATCTCGCTCCCGCCGATCGCACCTGCCCCACCGCGACCAGCGACACGTCCCGCCCTGCCCGCCCGCAAGAGCTCGAGCTACCTCTACCACACTGCCCCAAAGCGCACTCCGGACGCCCTCCGCGCGACGGACCTCTTTCTGCGGGGTCTCAACCTCGAGCTCGCCAAGCCGCTCCGCACGGCCGAGTCGGTCACTGCCAGCGGCTACGTGGGCGCATCCGACGACGAGGAGGGCGCCGAGGGACCGTTTTTCAACCTCGAGCGCGCGCTGGATCTACTGGCTGGCGTGCGTAGCTTCCGTTGCTCCTCGCACGTGCGGGACCAAAGAGGGCTGACGTTTCGTTCGGCCTGCCTGTTCTTAGGTGACCGACTCGCACCGCTTTGGCGTGCTGCATTCACCTGCACCGGTATCGGGCAAGCACGCCCAGCTTCCCTCCCCAACCGACTCGGACGACGAGATCAACGACTCGCTCTGGCGGCGAAGCGCTGCCGCTGCGCGCTCCGTGCTCGCCCACGAGACCATCCGTCCCGTCCTCGCAACGGCGAGCAAGCCGCTCGACCCTTCCGATCCGCCTCCAAAGTCGCAGTCGCGCACTCGTCGCCCCTCCTCCGTAAGCCGCTCCTACAGCCATCCCTCGTCCTCCCTTTCTTTTGGCGCTACCGCCGCAGGTCCCGACGAATCGCTGGCGAGCCCTGTGCGCAAGGTCAGGACGACGCTCGCCATCCACGCGCTCTACGTGCTGGCCGTGCAAGCTTGGGCGCTGCAGCCCCCCTTTTCCGCCTCTTCGCCTCCTGCGAGCGACAAGAGCCAGCTCGCCTCGCGCGCCCTCCAGGACGAGCCTCGCGCGATCGCAGAGCAGTACTGGTCGACCATCGTCGCGCTCGCAGCGCCATTCGCACCTCTCGGTGGGATCGGGATCAAAGAGGGTGACGAGCTCGTCGAGCGCACGCAGCGACGCCTCGAGGCGCTGCACCACCAGGACCTCGGCGCAGACGAGCCGTGGCGCCTCGCGAAGAAGCGCCCGCGCGCCCAGCCGCAGCTGTCGAGCAGCGCCCGCTCGCACACAAGCGAGTCGGTCGTCGGCAGCCCGCCCGAGCATGCGGGCGACATGGCCTCGTCTGCC
The DNA here is from genome assembly GCF_050403205.1 of Rhodotorula paludigena. Lineage (NCBI taxonomy): Eukaryota > Fungi > Basidiomycota > Microbotryomycetes > Sporidiobolales > Sporidiobolaceae > Rhodotorula > Rhodotorula paludigena. The sequence goes on along the minus strand of NW_027481409.1, from coordinate 67,923 downwards.
GTGACGATCCGCCCGACGGTGGCGCCCCTCGGGTCTTCTGGCTCGGCAGGCTCGCTCGGCGACCCGACGCCGCGCGCGTCGACCACGCCTGCCAAATTCCACTTTGCGGGCGCCGAGCTCGACGAGGCGGACGAGGATGCCGCGTCGGCGCGTTCGTCACCGGTAGCGATTGCGGTAGACGAGGCTGCGCTGCCTGCTGAGGCCGCTTCGTCTCCTCCTTTCGCGCTCTCGCCGCCGCGCGAGCTGCTCGTCGACACCACCGCTACTTCGTCTTCACTCCTCGCCGGGCCGGCTCCCAGCACCTCGCACTTGCTCGCCTCGCAGCAGTATCCCTCTCCGCCCGAGACGCCGCCCGTCGACTCGGAGAACAAGCCCTTCTACCCTGACCTCACCCGCCCCGCCTCGATCCGCTCGTTGCGCTCCCGCCGCTCTCCGCCATCTCCTCTCCCATCCTCATCGACCGCCTCGCTCATGCCACTCGTCGCGCCCGGCAGCTCGTCGTCTGTACTCCCGCGCATCACCTCGACGCGCTCGATCGTCTCGAACCGCTCGACGACCTCGGTCCTCTCGCACTTCAAGCACGACCCCTTGCAGCGCTACCTCACCGGGCGGCTCAAGCGCGTCTCGAGCTCGGCGAGCGTGTGCACTGCGCCGCCCGACTTTAGCGAGCGCAGCAGGCGCGTCCTCGGCAAGGGCAAAGGCCGGATGGTCGAGCCGGAGGAGTCGGGCCCGCTCGACATGCGCGCGTCCATGCCTGCGCTCCCCGAGCGCGCGCTTCCGGGTGCGGCAGACTCGCGTGATGGCGGCGAAGGGCAACCCAAGACGTGGCTGTCGCGCTTCTGGACCTCGACGCAGGACCGGCTCCCGCGCTCGCTGAGCGGCGGCGTAAAGCTGCCAGACCTCCCGCGCTCGCTCGGCGAGGTGCGCGAGGCGATTGGGAGCCGACTCGAGCGGACGAGCCCGACGGCAGAAAAGCAGCTGCGCGAGGCGCTCGAGCGGCACAACTCTGCGGCCGAGGAGGTCGTGTACTACTGGGGCGAAGGCGAGTTTCGCGACGAAGAGGAGGTCGAGGGCGCCGTCTACGTCGACCAGGACGGGAACCGCTTTGTTGTGTCCGCGGACGGCGTGGACGCGGATAAGTCACCCTCGACCTCGGCGCGCACGCTGGACAGCGTCGACCAGCCACAAACGCAGGCGGACCGCTTGCGCACCTCGCTCGCGCTCGATGCACCCAGAAGCGGCGTGAAGAGCCAGCGCTCGTTCCTTCTGAATGACCCGACTTCGCTCGCGCCCTCGCGGGAACGCTCGCGCTCGCGCCGGTCTCGCGAACCTTCTTCCTCGCCGCTATCTTCTTCGACACACGAGACGACCGCCGACGGACACCTCGCACCGCCGTCTCCCCGCTCTCACCGCCGCCGCCGCCGCCACTCGGCGTCGGCCCGCAACCCCAGCTCGACCGCAGCATCCGGCCAGGCCGTCGCGATCGACCCGCTCCTGCTCGAGCTCGAGCGCCGCTCGCGCGTCGGGCTCAAGACGACGTGCGGTGCATGCGGACGGCGCGGATTGAATTTTCCCACGTGCCGCACGTGCAAGGGGACGTACTGCGGGAGGGAGTGCCGCGTGAGCGAGGCGCACGGGTGCAGTCTGCTGGCCAAGGCGGCGAGGGCGCGGCAGGCGGTCGCCGTCTGAGGAGGAGGAGGTCGACGAAGGTTCTGTTTGCTTGCTGTCGTTATATGCCCGCCCGCCCCGTCTTTTGCCTAGCAGTACTCGCATCATAGAAGTCGCATTCCCGTTGTTGCATTTTAACACGCTTTTCGACACGACTTGGTCCGCGGAAATCACGTTGGCTGCTCCGAAGTCGCGCCTCTCTCGCTCTCGTCCTCTCCGCTCAACCTTCCCGCGGGTTGATCGGTCGTTGCACGCTCAACGAGGATGTTCGACCGCCTGCCTGCGGAGCTGCAAGCTCTGGTTCTCGAGTTCGCTGTACCACCGCCCAGCGGCTCGACTTGGGCAGAGAACCGCATCCAGACGGCCCGAACGCTCGCGCTCGTGCACCCGACATGGACGAGGTCAGCTCGGCGGCTCATGTGGGAGCCGATGTGGCTCAATGTGTCTGGCTACGGCGCTATCTCAACACGCAAGCTCGAGCGCCGCATCACGAAGGCGGAGGAGGTGCTCGGCAGGCCCGTGCGATCGCTGTGGCTGGAGTTGCCCATGCGTCCAATGCCAAAGGAGGCTCGAGCACTCGACTTGCTTGTCGGCAAGTGCCCCCAGGTCGAAGAAGCGTGGATCAACTATGGCGGCGGATCCTTCGCAACATTGTCCAAGCTGTCGAGTGCGTCACCTGCTCTTGCCCTGAGTCGTAGTCTCCACCGCTGACGTCCTTTGATCAACGCAGAGCTCACGCGGCTGCACCTGATTGGCATCGAATTCGAGCGCGGAGCGTCCTTCGCCGGCATCGCCGACCGACTTGCATTCCTGTCTTTCGATGCTTGCTTCGGAGCGCTCCACCTCGCCCCTCTTCCACACCTCTCCACCCTCGTCTTCCGCTCTTGCAAGGCTCCCGAGCGAAGGCAGGACGTCAACTTCGCACGGCAATTCCCCTCGGTGCAATCCTTTGAGTGGGGGTCTGTCTCTGCCCTTCCGACTTCCTGTGTCAACACACTCCCAGCCTCTGTGCGCCGGCTCGCTCTCGGCGTGATCTACGAGCCCTACAAGTACAACCATCACGATACGGGCACACCTCTTGTGCTTCCCGACAGCCTCGAGGAGCTGATCCTCCGAGTCCAAATGCGCAAAGACAACGAAGACGACGAGGATAAGGAGGAACTCGTGCGCCAGTGGGGGCAGCAGGCGTGCGACAAGAACGGTGTGAGGCTCCAGATGCACGTCGAAGAAATCCAGGCAGAGGCGGCGCACTATGTGCCGCAGCTCAATGAGCTGTACTCTGGGCTTGGCGGACTCTGGTACTGAATGTTGTGCTGTCATTCCTGTCGTAGCCAGTCTGCCATGTCACATGTCGCCCCGCGCGGAAGTGGTTTTTTGGTCGACTGGATCAAGCTAAATGACCCCAGCTGTCCTTACCGACGTGTTTTTTAAGCCCTTATGCCGGTTTTAGCCAGACTGAGCGCCGTTGTGAGACCGCGAATTGCGCAGTGTCTTGCTCAAGTCGTGCTTCTCCTCGACAATCGCAGTAGCTCGTCGCCGATCTGCTCGATTTGTGATAGGGCGTGACTCTTCGACTCTCAATCACTGCCTGCGGACGCACAGGGCCTCCGCAGAGGTGCTTCTAGACTCGCGCTTCGCTTCATCAGTTCGAGGCTGTTTCCGGGCTTTACAGACTCAGCACTCCACTCGCCGGTAAGACAAAGGTCTTGTACAAATTGCATAAGTCTGATCATCGAGCCTATGCTCCTGGAGCTCGTGGCGTTTGTTGGAACGAGTGTACTGACCTCGAACGCCTCACAGCTTCGCGAGCTCGCAATCTGGCACAGACTGGCTGTGGGCATTCCATGGCAACAACGCCAGACTACAATCAGGATTCGCCGCCGACCCTTCTCGCCGCCGGGACGCTGCAAGGCAAGGCAGTCGGGATCAACCCGTCGTCAATCCGGCCGTGCGATGGTCGGCCCATCTTCATAGCGAGCCTGAGCAGTGGCGCAGCGCTTGAGAGGCTTAGAGGTGGCAGCTTTGGCGTCGTCGCTGTCAAGTCAACAGCAGACGATGCCTCACGGGTACCTCGCAATCCGCGAAGAGAGGCTCAACTCCTCGCAAAGCTAGATCACCCGGATGTGCGTCATGATTGCGCGTCTGTTCTGGCTCTATGACTGACTGCCAGCGCGCGGGTCACAGACGCTCTCTCTCCTGAACGCGTACCAGTCCGATCCATCGCCTACATCCTTCTCGACCCGCATCACGCTCTTCACGCCCTTCTACCCGCACACTTTGCGCACTCTCCTGTTCTCGCCCAGCTTTAGCCTCGACGGCGAGCGAGACGCATTCTGTATCGTATCGCAATCTCTCGCCTTTCAACTCGTCTCAGCTGTCGACTACATTCATGCTCACGGAGTCGCGCACCGCGATCTCAACCCGAACAATGTCGTCATCAGCGACGGCGGGCGCGCTGTCATCATCGATTTTGGCATTGCTATCGAAAGGGAGGACGAACCTACGGGCGAAATGCACCACGCGGTCGGCACTGGGTGCGTTCACACATGTAACCGCACGTGGTGGCCACGCTGTTCATGCTGGATCTGTCGACCTGCAGCTCCTACCGCGCGCCAGAGCTGGTCTTCGCCTCTCGCGACTACGACCCGTTCGCCCTCGACCTCTGGGCGCTCGGTGCCACGCTCAGCGAATTCTTCACGGCGCTCGAGCTGCCAGTCCCGCCCTCTCCCGACTCAGAAGACGAGTTCGAGCGATACTATCGGCAGTGCGCAACCCCGCCGCCTGAGCCGACGCTGCAGCGGAAGACGCTTTTCGACGGCGGCGCGAGCGACTTTCTCCTCGCCGCCAGCATCTTTCGCGTACTGGGAACGCCGACGAGCGAGACGTGGCCTGTGAGCATAATCCTCTCTCTGCCGAAGTCCTCGGTCTCACGTCGAGGCTCTTGCAGGAATCGGCCTCTCTGCCGAATTTTGCGCGCTTCACCTTCGCGCCCTTTCCACCGACGCCTCTTGCCTCGCATCTGCCGCATCTTGAGCAGTCCTTGGCGCTTGCGCGGGTGCTTGCAGGGATGCTGGTCATCTCGGCATCGGGACGGATGCCGGCAAGGACGGCGCTGGAAGAGCTGAAGACAGACGGACCCGTAGTGTCGCCGGATGACTTTGACAGCGAGGAGCGACGGCAATTCGGTGGAGATGAGTTGGCGGAGATTCGCGCAGGGACGCTGGGAAAGACGCTCGCGGCGGTCTTACAGGCACAGTAGACGTTCCCATGAAAGGCTTCCTGTCACGAGTCGCGCTTGGAGACTGCGGACTAAATCACAACATGCAAGAGACAACTTCTACGGAGAGTGAAGACTGCAGCAAAACGGGCACGAGGGACTGAAGATCTCAGCCGAAGAGACGCGAGCCGGAGCGCTTGATCGTTTCCATGCCGGCCTTGGAGAACTGCAACAACACCAAGAAATTCGAGGTCAGCTCGACCTTATACGTGCGGGCGGCTGATCAAGCGCTGGTGATCTCGCGCACCTGGAGGTCGTCGAGCTCTACAAAGTCCGGCGAGATCGCGTTGAGGTCGGCCGTCTCGGCCATGAGCGGCTGGAAGCCGGCAACGGAGGCCGAGTGCGAAAGAGCAACCGAGGAGCGGCGACGTCCGCTGAGAAGGTCGGTCTGCTGGACCATGTGCTGCAGGATGAACCTCTCGAATTGTGCGACGCGCTGAGTGACGATTCATATGCGGCATGAGCACACGCACGATCCGGGATCAAGCTGATGGGATCGTTTGCGACGCACCTTGCGCTCCTGCTCCAGCGTCGCCTCGAGTCCCTCCTGGTACACCCTATGTTTCTCGAGCGCACGCTCGAACTTCCGTTCCTGACGACGCAGCTCGCCCTCGACATCCGCGTTCTTGGCGATGACGAGAAGCTCCTGGTTCTCCTTGGTGAGCTCGAGGATGCGTGCGTCCTTGTCGGATGAAGAGGCGCTCGCGTCGGCCTGGAGTGTGGAGAGCCGCTCCGACTCGAGTTGGGCGATGCGGGCGGACAACGCGTCGCGCTCCTCGCGCAAGCTCGAAATCTCATCTTGCGCATCGAGGAGCTGGTCTTGCAATGTCTCATCCATCTCGGAAGGCGAAGCAGAGTGAGCCATCTTCATCGGAGAGACTGGTCGTGGTGGCAGGGCCTGCGAACGTGCACAGTCAGTATCGAGGCGTGTACCGCGAGTGGACCCCATAACGCACGCTCAGGCGCCGTTTCTCGATGTTCTGGCTTGTCAGGAACAGCGAGCGGAACTCTTCGACCTGGCGCTCGAGATCCTGCACGCGCTCCGCCTGCTTCTTCTGCTGTAGAGTGAAGCTCGTCAGCACCGATTGGGGACGACACGCAAGGTGTTGGGCCTACCCGGCTCTGGTCTGCGACGAGGTCGGCTTGCGAAGGCGTGTTCGGCGCAGTCGCCATGGTCGACTTGAGCTGCGCCTCGAGCATGGCGATCTGTTCGCGGAGAGAAGATCAGAAGCGAACGTGACTGTACGAAAGAGGCAACGAGAACGTACATGCGAGCGGTACTTGGTGATGAGAGCCTTGTCGTCAACCACCTCGTGCTGAACCGCCTTGAGCACGACCTTCTTGACGCGTTGAGCAAACTGCAGAACGCTCGACCAGTCAATTCCGGTCCCACTGGCTGCGAAAAAACTGACAGACCTTGAGTGTCGACTTGGTCTCCTCGATTGCCGCCGGCGAGGGGTTCATCGTGGCGATGACGGCAACGCGGGCGTCGCCCGAAAGAGAGGGTTGCAGGATCTGCGTGAGCTTCGAGTCGCGGTACGGAACGTGTGGCCTGTTCGTGACGGGTGTCAGGTCAGTTGTGTCGAGAGGGTGAGAGACAGGGAAGCGCACTTCTGCTTGGCTTCGCTCGTGAGCGACGCGATGACCTTCTCGAGCGTAAGCAGACTGCGACCTCGTCTCGTCAGCTGGCGCTCGTCTGAATATCTCGCTAGACATGCCGCGCACCTCTTGTTGATGAAGGCGCCCTCGGACCGCCGCTCCATCTGGCTCGTCGCCTGCTCGCTTCCCGCCAGGTCGATCAAGCTCAGCTTGCTCATGCGCACGACACCGTCCGTCCCAGGCGCGAGACGTGGCGTGTTGGGCGTCTGCATTCGACGCGGCGTCGAGGGCTCGGAAATGAACGACGAGGAAGAGGACAAGGGATCGTCGCGCGACTCGATGGTCTGGAGAATGGAGCGATTAGCCGGGCACGCACGTTGCAAGCAGACGGAAACGCACCATCTGGAAGACGCTGTGCGAGCGCGAGCTCCGCTCGTTGAAGTCGGTCTGCCCGACATGGCGGTTCTCGGCACCGCGCGCCAGGAGCGCCGCGACCTGCGCTTCACTCGTGACGACTTCTTCACGCAATGGGTGGACGAAAAACCGTTTCTGCGCGTACGAAGGATCGTTCGGTCCAGGATTATTCCGGCAGATGAGAGAGAAGGGCGAGGACTGACCTTCTCGTCCTGCCGGACCTTGACCGGGCCAGCAGTCGGGTCGAGCAGGTCCTTGAGCGTCTCGTTGTAGATCTCGAGGTATGATGCGCGGAGCAGGAACTCCTTCTCGGGATGCTGCGACGCCGACGAGTGTTAGACTTCGCCCGTTCGCTCGCTTCGCCGACTCAGGGTCCGAATGCGAAATGGCAGTACGCACGTCGCGAATGAAGGTGAAGATGTCGGAGACGGCTTGCGGGATGATGCCCGGGTTATGGTCGTTGCCAGACTGTGGGTCGCACGGGGCACTTCAGCTTGGCGCAACGACGCGTTGCAGAGGGAAAGCGATGCGCACAAGGACGAACGTCTTCCCCGACGCGGTCTGACCGTAAGCGAAGATGACAGCATCGTAGCCCTCCATCGCAGCGCCGACGAGGTCGCGCCCAACCTCGTTGTACACCTCTTCGTTGCGCGATCCGGTCACGACCGAGTCTGCGCATCTGTCCGGTGAGGGGCTGCTCTACTCCGCGTGAACAGTGAAGCAATGCACGCACCGAACGTGTACTCAGGCCCGCCTGTGTACTGCACCAATCGGCCATTGGCCTCATCGACGTCCCACGCGACCTCGTCGACAGCCTGATGCGCAGCAGCAAGCTTAGCCGCAGGTGGTCGCACCCTGTTGAGATTCGACGGTCAGCACTGTAACTGAGGAGCGCAAGGCGGATCTGCGCACCGAACACAGACAAGGACGTTGTCCCTTCCTCCCCTCCTGCTTCTTCGCTCCCGGTCTTCTCCCTCAACAACGCTCGACAGCCCGAGCCCGGCCATCCCGCCCCTCAACGCTCCAACTTCCCAGTCCTCGGTCGCCGCTGCTGCCGCAACCTTGGGAAACGCCCCGAACGCGCCAAATCCGCTTGATGGCGGAGCGGCAACGGGCGGTGGGGCCCTCTTGACGGGGCTGAAGGCGGGCTGCGCGGATGCTAGGGGCACATCGGCCCGCTCTGCGCCTGGGAGGGCCTTGCGGCGCGGAGAAGCAGCCGGGGTGAGTTTGGCGCGGATGCGAGGTGCGGTTGTCGGTGGAGGGAGAGGAGACGACGGGGTGAAGAGGTCGGTTGGCGCGGGGGATGCGGGTCGGCCAAGCTTGATAGGTGGCGCGAGGGACGGGGCGGGGACGTTGTGCGCCGTACTCGGGCCGAGAGGAGCAGGGGCCGGTGCCGAGGAGGGGACGCTCGAGAGATGCGCCTTTGCCGCGCTCCTCGTCAGGCGGGACTGCTGGGCCGAGGGCACAGGGCTCGGTGGAGGGCTCATACTCAAGTTGTGCTTGCGCACGGGCACGAACGGCGTGCGGTCGGTCGAGGAAGCCGCATGTTGAGGGAAGTGAGCGAAGCCTCCGAAGCCGCTCATCGCGGCAATTGCGTAGGGCGCGACGTCTATGCGAGTGTTGTCGAAATGAATGCAGCTCTGGACAGCAAACGCACGAGCAATCGAGCGAAGGAAGCGCGTGAGGTTGGCGCGGAAGCGGTGCACCGCCCTCTCGAGCCGTTTCCGGCGGAACGCATCTGCTACGCCAGCGCGCCTCTGTCCATGCTCGCGGCAGTTCCATCTGCCTGACAGGCCGAGACAACGACTGACTCGGCCGCGCTCTCACAATCAGCTCACGATCAAGCGCAGTGCTCTATTCGCGACCAGGGTACATTTCCGCCACGAATGCTATGCTACGCCGCGAGCGCCTTGCCGACGCTCTGCTCCCAGAACGAGCGGTTCGCGCCCTGGATCCAGGTCGCGCGGTCCGACTCGGCTAGCGTCGAGGGCTGCACGCGCTCGAGGGCCTGTTCGTGCGATTAACATGCGCAGTGAGCCTCGAGTCCCCTTTCACGAAGCACGACGAGAAGCACGACAAACGGAATGACGCACTTTGACACCCGAGCCCGTCCCGGCGCTCGCCTTTGCGAGCACGACCAGCTTGGCGAGCATCTCCTCGCACGCGAGGCGGAGCATGCGGTTCTTCCTCGTGCGCGGTTCCTCGCCCGTGCGCTTCGAGAAGGCCTGCACGGCCGCGACCGTCTGCGCGACGAGGCGCACGAGGTCGTCCGCCAGGGCGGGCGCCGCAGCGGGGTGGTCGGACGAGAGCGCGGCCGACGCGCCCGAGAGGGTCGCGAGGTACAGGAGGTAGACCTTGCCGCCCGTCTCCCAGCCCTCGACCGTGCCGTGCAGAGACGAGGCCGTCGCGGGGCTGATGGCGAGCGAGCGATCGAGGAGGAAGGGCGAAAGGAGGCGCTTGACGAGCTGCCCGTCATTGCGGACGATGGCTTCGGGCACGAGTTCGGTCGTCGCGATGAAGTGCGCTTCGGCGGGGCGTTGCGCAGAGAGGAGGAGCTCGTAGGCGCGGAACCGAGAGAGAGGGTCCGACAAGGCGCGATCCGCCTGCGGGACAGACAGATTAACGGCTGGACCCGGGATGCACTGGACCAACGTCAACGCACCAGTGCCGAGTCGAGCCACACGCGCGGAACCTTGAGCGTCTCGACGAGGAAGTCGACCTTGTCGAGGTCGCCCTGCTCCTCGCTCTCGAGCGCGTCGACATGGCGCGCTAGGAGCTCCTGAATCGCCTTGACGCGGCTGTGCGCGAAACATGTCAGACTCCGACAGTCAGCTATGCTCGCACGACTATGACCGTCGCTGTCAGACGCACCAGGTCTCGAGCTCGACGTGCAGGAGCACGAACGCGGCCCACTCCCACAGCCCCAGCTGCTCGAGCTGCATCGCATATGCAACCGTGACCTGATCCGCGCGGACCGAGTTGCCCTCCCTCTCGCCCTCGTCGTCGCCCGCTCGCATCCGCTCATCGCCGCCCTCGCGCGCGCCGCGGTCCAGCTCGACGCGGTCCTCCCAGTCGCGCCGCCGGAGCACGCGCGAGAGCATCAGGTACAGGTGCCACGGCAGGCGGTAGTCGAGCGGCGAGGGGCCAAAGTTGCGCGGCGCGAGCGCGAGCTCGAGCGCGTGCGTCGGCGACGTAAACAGCTTGAGGAGGTGGAACGCCGGGTCGCGCGGCGGCGCGGTACGCTCGCTCGGGAGGGCGGACCACGTTTGCTGTCCCTCGGTCTTCTCGGCGGGAGGAGAGCCGGGGAGGAGGTACGCCGGCGTGGGCGGGGCGACGCGCGCGTCGGCCGCGAACGCCGCCTCGTACCGCTTGACGGCATCGGCGACACCCGCGTCGCGCTGCTGCGGGCTCGGTGCGTCGCCGGCGTACCACAGGCCCATGGCGAGCGCCTGCTTCCACCCGAGGTCCTGCAGGATGTGCATCTCGTCGACGCGGTCGGACTCTTCGCCCGGCTTGGCCGCGCGCCCGGCCGAGACGCCGAGGTTGCCGCTGAGGAGCTCGAGGACGCGGCGGTAGGCCGGGTCGACAAAGCTTGCGCCGTCGACACCATACTCGCGCCACTTGGACAGCTGGAGGAACAGGTCGGCTTGGAACGCCTCGTCGGGAGGGAAGGCCGTCGCTGACCCGGCCTGCGAGAGGAGCGTCGCGAGGCGCAGGTTGGACGACTCGAGCGCGGCGGTGCAAGCGCGCGGGATTTGGTGGCCCGTCAGGAGGGCAAAGATGCGCGCTGCGCCGGATGAGGTGGACGACGTCGGAGGGAGGGAGCGCAGCGCCGCTTCGACGTCGGTGCGGACCGAGGCTTCGAGCCAGGCTGAGAGCTGCGCCCGTCGCCGCAGAATCGTGATGTACTCGGCCTGCTGGGGCGTGAGAGCTTCATCGGTCGGAAGGGCAAGGTTGGGCACCTCGTCAAACAGCACCGAGGCAAGCATGAACAGCTGCGCCTCGTAGGCGGAAGTAGAAGTCGAGGTGTCGGAGGAAGACGAGGGCGAGGAGAAAAGGTCGACAAAGTGGGAGAAGCGGAGGGCGGACGAGGGGGCGGCAAGCGGGGCGGGGGCGGAGGCGTCGTCAGAGGGAGGGAAGATCTCGGTGTGCGCCAGCTGGAGCTTGAGAAGGCGGACGGCGCTCGCCGAGTCGTTTGACTGTGCGCATTGGCGTGAGCGCAAAGTAACATAAGCCGGAGACAGCTGAACGCACCGAAAGAAGCTGCAGTCGCTCGACCTGAAGCGAGTCGCTCGCTTCCTTGCCCTTCTTCGACCCGTACACGCCCTTGAGGCTGACCAACTCGCCATTCGGGCCCCACCCCACGCGGAAGCTCCGGCCAAGCGACAGCCCGGCGTCGACGAGGTTGCCCTCGCGGCCGGTCGTGACTGACGATGCAAGCGGGACTCGCTCGTAGGTGCGGTGCGGGCGGAATGGCGCAGGGTCGATAGCGGGCAGAGGTGCAGGAGGAGGCGCTGCTGCTGCTGCTGCCGCAGGTTGTGCCTGAAGAGGAGCGGGTCAGCGAGGTCGTGCAGAGGTGTCGAGCGTACGCACGGGAACCCCGGCATCGGTTCGACTCGCGAGCCCCTTTTCGACTGTGCGGCGCTTTGCTTCACGCTGCTCGCGTGCCCGCTCTGCGTCGCGGTCGCGCTCGTCGTCGTCGTCCATCTGGTCGAGGGCGGCGCCCTGGCCAAAGAAGCTGGCCTGCATGACGGCGACGCGCTTTGCCTCGAGCCCGGCGGTGCGCTTGCCCTGCTGGGCCGCGGACCATGCGGGCTGCCTCGGCGGGCGGGGCTGCGGGGTCGACGAGGACGCGAGCGGGCGGAGGAGGCGGCGCGAAGGGGCCCGCGGCGAGGGCGAGCCCGAGTTGAGCGAGAGGTCGGCGTCGCCTGCCTGGGTCGAGTACGAGCGGCTCCTGCGCGACAGGACCGACTCGCTGCGCGCTGTCCGCTCGTCGTCGTCCTGCTCATCGTCGTCGAAGGAAGCGTCTCGGTCGTCGTCTTCGCCTGCGCTCAGCTGCGAGTCTGCGTCCATCGAGTCGTCCTGGAGAGACTCTCGTGGCGGCGCATCCTCATCGTCGTCGTCAGGCTCGTCGAGCTCGTCGGAGGTGTGCGAGGTGAAGGAAGCGTCGTCGGGGCCGGGCGAGTGCGCGGGGCTGCGCGACGACGAGGCCGAGCGGGCAGACTCGTCGTCCGAGTCGACCAGGCCAAAGCGCGCCATCCCTGCGCGCGTCCAAGGTGCGGGGCCAGCTTGTTGAAGGAGAGAGTGCGGCGGATGAGAGGGGAATACACTTGCTCGCCCATGCAAACACAATGCGAATACAACCGAATACGTTTGCCCTACTCTTGCTCCAGTTGTATTCCCCTCGACTACTCGCTGCTACAACTCAGTCCAGAGCTCCGCACCATGGCTGAAGGTGCGCACCCCCTAGCCTGCCCTGCAAGCCACCCACTGACCCGCTGACCCGCTCTGCCTACCCGCTGCAGCTCCCGTCCGCTCGGCAGACGATTTCCTCGACGGCGTGATCGCCTCGGGCCCGCCTCGCGACGACGGTCAGTTGCGCTCTTGTCTTGGTGTTCAGACTGCTTCTGCAGCAGCTTAGGTGCAGCGGTGGCCGCTCGGACGCAGCGACGGCGCGGTGGAGAGGAACGGGGCCCGGCTCGACGTGATGAGGAAGGGCGGGCAGCGCAGCTCACTTGGAGGGCATGACGGCGCTGCAAGTGCTTTCACAGAGCACGAGCGCGCTCCTTGTGAGCCCACTTGGTTCCACGAGACCATCTGCACCCGGTCCTCCTGCTTCCTCTCCTCACGCAAACGCCGGCGCATCCTGCAGTGTTCACCGCATGCCGGCCTCGAGGACATCCTGCAGAGCGTACTGACCACTTCGTACCACCCACTCCCACAGACCGCCACCGCTCGTCGCGCCACTCGGACCGCCGCCGTTCGCGCTCGCCAGACGGCCACCGCTCCTCGTCGCGCCGCTACGACGACGACCGCGACTACGAGCGCCGCCGCGAGCGCGAGCGCGACTACGACCGCAGCGGCAGCGGCTACTCGTCCAGCCGGCGGGACGACTACCGCGGCGGCGGCGGTGGTGGAGGGAGGCGCTACGACGACGACTATGACCGCCGCGGCCCGCCCCGCGGCGGCGGGTACGACGACCGCCGTGGCGGAGGCGGAGGAGGCGGCGGCTACGACCGCTACGACCGCCGCGGGCCGAGGGGCTACTCGCCGCCGCGAGGGATGCGCGGCGGCCCGCCCGGAGGCGGAGGCGGCAGGCGCGGCGGCGGCGGGCGCGGACGCGATGCGCCCGTCTTTGAGGGCTTCTTTGACCAGGGGAGGCGCTCGCCCACGCCCGAGGACACGATCCCGATCAGCAAGCGCAAGCGCCAGTTCACCGCGTGGGACGTCAAGGCGCCCGGGTTTGACACGTATACGTCGACGCAGGCCAAGATGACCGGTGCGTTGCTGCCCATGCGCCGTCCTTCGTTGTTGCGAGGGCTAGGCGCGCTTGGGAAAAGTCGCATACTGACGGCCGCATCTCGTCGTGCAGGCATGTTCAACCTTCCCGGCCACACCAAGCCGTACCTCCCCTCGGGCGTCGAGATGGCCGAGAACCCGCCCCTGTTCTACCGCCCGCCCGTGTACGGCACCGTCGGCCCGGGCGCGCCGATCGGCTCGCAGGCGCGCCAGTCGCGCCGCCTGTACGTCGGCAATGTCGGGATGGAGGCGACCGAGGAGACGATCCGCGCCTTCTTCAACAACAAGATGGCCGAGAACGGGCTCCTCTCAGATGGCCACCTCTCGGAGGACTTGATGGGCCTGGGTCTCAAGGGCGACCAGCCCGTCATCTCGGTCCACCTCTCGTACGAGAAGAACTACGCCTTTGTCGAGGTGCGTTGGGAGACCGCTCGACGTGCTCGGTGTCAGGGTCTGGTGGACTCGGGAACGCTGATGTTACCCGTGCTGCTCCTCGCAGTTCCGCAACGCCGAAGAGGCGACCAACGCTCTCGGCTTCGACGGCATCGTCATGGCCAACTCGGCGATCAAGATCCGCCGCCCGAAGGATTACCTCGGCGCCGACCCGAACGAGATCGCGCCGCACGTCCCCGGCGTCGTGTCGACCAATGTGCCCGACACGGTCAACAAGATCTTTGTCGGCGGCCTCCCGAGCTACCTCACCGACGAGCAGGTCATGGAGCTCCTCAAGAGCTTCGGCGAGCTTCGCGCGTTCAACCTCGTCAAGGAGGGCGGCACGGGCGCGAGCAAGGTGCGTCGGTGGCTTTCGCTTACGAGCTGTCGGGACTTGCCCTCTCTGCGCGAGGGTGTGTACTGACTGGGGACCCATTCCCACCTTCGCAGGGCTTCGCTTTCTGCGAGTATGTCGACCCGGCCGTGACCGAAGTCGCGTGCCAGGGCCTGAACGGCATGGAGCTCGGCGACCGGTACCTCGTCGTGCAGCGCGCCGCGATCGGCGCCAACCCGGGCAAGCAGGGCCCGCCGGGCTCTGGCATCGGGTTCCCCGACGCGGCGCTCGCGGGCGCGGCCATGGCGCCGAGCCAGCCGCCGGCGAGCATCATGGCCAACGCGCAGGGCGAGGGCACGCCGACGCGCGTGCTCCAGATCCTCAACATGGTCAGCGTCGACGAGCTGACCAACGACCAGGACTACGAAGAGATTGTCGAGGACATCCGCGACGAGTGCGGCAACTTTGGCAAGGTCGAGGACGTAAAGATCCCGCGCCCGGTCAAGACGGCCAACGGCAAGGTCGACATCAAGGCGAGCGAGGGCATCAAAGACCTCGGGAAGGTCTTTGTCCTGTTCGAGAAGGAGGAGGACACGACCAAGGCGCTGCAGGCCATCGCAGGCCGCAAGTTCGGCGGTACGTCTCCCTCCGTCTCTTCCGTAACGGTCCCGCATCCGAATGCTGACTTCGCCTTCATGTTGCAGGCCGTCTCTGTATTTGTGCCTATGCTCCGCTGGAGTCGGTCCTCGACTAGGCTCGTCGACTGTATCACCATCCCGAAAATAGCGCTTCCGCGGGCGCGCCTTCGCAATGACATGGCTTATACCCTTCTGCTGTTGCATCACTTTGGGCGGACGTGCGCAGTGTGGGCTCAGGGTGAAAGAAGAGCGAGCCCGCTCTGTCATTGAAGCCCGAGTGCGGAGAAAATGCGGCGGAGCAGCAGCGAGGAAGCTATACCCATCCGACAGCAACTCGAGGCGGGATTAATCTGCTATCGTGTCGCGCATCGGCCGTCGAGCGCGCTACGCATCACCCGTGAGAAAGACGACCGATCGGTCCCATCCACACGGAAGCGTCTCGTTACTTGAAACGAGGCTTGTCCACCTTTCACTTGCTCGCACTCGGCCTGAGACTGCTCTGCTCGCTCGAGAGACTCTCATCGCTTGCTACACGACCTTGCACAGCTCCGACTCTGTCTCAACGGCCTTTCGAGCTCTGAGTCCTCGTCTCGCGATGACGGAGATGGACCCGGCGGCAACGACGAGCGCCGGGGCGGGCGGACAGCCAGGTACGCTGAGAGCGACCGTGAGTTGTGTGCGAGTCGCTTCAACCCGCCCGCGTATCTCGCAGCTCGCCCGCCGACTTCGCTCCTCGATCTCCCCGACGAACTCATCAAGCACATATTCCAGCTCTTGCATGAGAGCTTTCAGCCGCCGCCTCACGATGTGTGGCACTATCGTTCGCCAGCCATACCCAGCGCGGACTACTTGACGGTGTCGAAACGCGTCCACCGCATCGCGCTCCCAACCTGGACGAGCCGCATCAGCTGCGCAGCAGACGAGAGTGACCGGCGTCTGACCGCCCTTTATCTGGGCAAGACACACTACGACCGCGTGTCGCACTACGGTGTGGCCCTGAAAGACGCGTACTGCCATATGCAACTCGTTGTGGCGACATCGTTTGGACACCTCGAGCGCCTCAACATCGACCTCTCCAAGCTCCGCTCGACCGTTGACATCGTACCTGCGTTGCGCAGGCTCACGCAGCTCAAGCGACTCTCGCTGTTCTGGGGTGGGCCTCTGCATGTCGACTCGACTTTCCGTCTCTCCGAGCTCCCGCGCCTCGAACACCTCACCACGCCCGCGAACGACTGGAGTTTCGCCCTTCTGCAGGGCGGAACTGGCAACCTTCGCTCAGCGACTCTCGTCAGCCCTACGAGCCCCGCAGTTCCGCCGTCCTTCCCGGTGCCCTGGAACGTCTCGAAGCTCTTCCTCACCTCGATCTCGAACAATTGTGCCTATCCAGACCTTGTGGCAACTTGTCGCCACACACTCCGGTTTGTGCGTAGCTGTTGGTGCCTATTCGCCCCGACCAGAACATAGTTGACGCGAAGTGTGCAGGTGCCTCCGTCCTCGCTCGTTCTGCAGCACCTCTTAATCGACGCACATGTGCTGGACGAGAGAAAAACCTGGGAGGAGCTTGATACCATTCTCGACCTCTTGAGCAACTCATCCCTCCGCCGACTGGAGCTCACGTATCTGCCCAGGTTTGCGCCCATCCGCGCCAGCAAGCGCGTCGCTCGCGTCTCGTCACTGATCCGCCTCAAGCTGCACTTTGCGTACCGGTCTACTGCGTACCTGACCTCGAAGCCGATTGACCGTGACCTAGAAGTGAGTCTCCAATCGTGCTGATGAGCAGCGACGCTGAGGGATCACGCTTTGCAGCTTTCGCGCCTCCTCCGCTTTGTCGCGGCTTTCCCTCAGCTCCGCCAACTCGACGTCGACGAGCTGTACTCGGTACTTGAGGGCGACCCTGCTCTCTTCCAGACCGCCGAAAAGGCAATCAGCGCGATTGCTTCGCTCGACAACCTCGCCGAGCACGCCGTCTCGCTCGCCGCGCTCCTCTTCCAGCTCGAAGCCGGCCCCTGCGTGACCCGCTTCGGTCTTCGCGAGCCCGACACGGGGAACGAGACGCGCTTCACGCGCCAGGGAGACGGGGACAAGTTTGAGATGGAGCAGTGGAAGGCATACTGAGCGGGCGAGGCGACGAGCGGCGCTTGGGCGGACGGCGCGGCGAGAAGCAGGGGCGCATCGGGTCGAGCTCAGCTCGTGCCTGTATTTGTAGTCGCATCTGTAACGGCTGAGCATCAGAGAGGCCTTGCCGACTTCACCCTTCAGCGCCGCGCTTCAACTCGGATCTCGCTCTTCGGTTGCGCTCTCT
This sequence comes from Rhodotorula paludigena, assembly GCF_050403205.1. Taxonomy (NCBI): domain Eukaryota; kingdom Fungi; phylum Basidiomycota; class Microbotryomycetes; order Sporidiobolales; family Sporidiobolaceae; genus Rhodotorula; species Rhodotorula paludigena. Next base: position 50,740 of record NW_027481409.1, on the reverse strand, counting down.
GTCACTCCGCATCATGCTCACCACACGCAAGCCCCGCGCTCTACTACCGCTCACGATGAGCCGCTCATCCACCCGTGCGCCCGTTCTTCCGAGATGCGAGCCTCCGAGTCGTGATCCGAGTCCAGACCAGCGCCCGCAACTCCGACCACGCGAGCCCTCGTGTCTCTCTTCCCCTCACTCGTCCCGCACTGCCTGCCCCGCTGCTGCTCGCTCCCGAGCTTGAAATCCCGCCTGCTCCATCCCGCTTCACCGTCGAGCCATCCCACCGAGATGACGCCGCCGCCGTCGCACTCCTCGCGCCTCTCGCGCGCGCTCCTCTCCTCTTCCGCCGCCACCGCCTTCTACCTCGTCCTTTCCTGCTCCTTGCTCATCCTCGGCGCGGTCGACCTGTCGCAGTCGCGCGCTCGACGAGCAGCCGCAGCGGTAGGGGAGGCGGCCTTTGCGCCGAGCTGCGTTCTGTGGCGCGCGGCGAGCAAAGAAGCCCCGCTTGGAGGGCTCGAGCGCGTGTGCATCCACCTTCCGCTCGGGACGGATACGACATTGCCGTCGTCGTCGGCGGCGGACAGTGGCGGGGCGGGGGAGGACGAGGGGACGGCAAGGGGCGTGGTGCTTCTTGCGGTTGGGGTGGGGCTTGCGTTTGTCGCCTTGACGGCGGGAGTGGCGACGTGGTTGCGGATCAGAGATGCGAGACGGGCGGTCGCGGGCGTGGCGGAGGAGGGCAAAGCAGAGGAGGAAGGTCCGGGTCGTCCAGCAGAAGGGGAGAAGAAGGAGCCCGGTGCGTTCCACTCGTCCAAGGCATGGACAGCTCCATACAGAGCTCACCTTTCACGGCCTACAAGTGTCGTCGCGCGTGGTCGAGGCGCAGGCCTGAGGCTGCCGCCCCGATAGTGCAACATGGCTCTGCGCCGCACACCAGGTCTTCCGCTTCATCCGGGCTTCACGCGTTGTCGCCGTCGTTCCGCCTCCTCTCTTGTGGTCATGGTCCTTCCTCAGTGCCTCCGTTGCTGTTGGACTGTGCAGCTGGTGTACTCGTCCGCTCTGTTCAAAGCCCCTCTGCACCCTCTCGCCCGCGTCCTTATCGGAGAAAGGCACAACAAGGATCTTGTCCAACCTCTCTCTCGCGCACACACTACCCTCACCAGCTCCCTACTCGTCCGCCCTCCCCTTCCCCTTCCCCTCATACAACGCCGCCTTTCCCTCGCCCTCGCCCTCGTCCTCGCTCTCGCGCTCGACCCTCGCGCGCTTGGCGCCCCTCGCGCTGCCCAGACTCACACTCCTGCTCCTGCTCCGACTCCGACTCCGGCTCACCGACCGGGAGCGAGAGCGCGAGCGCGCGCGAGAGCGAGAGTAGCTCCGCCCCCGGCGCGTGCCTCCGCGGAGGGGAGGAGGAGAGCCGCTGCGCGATCGCGAGCGTGACCTCGAGCGAGAGCGAGATGGCGAGCGGGAGCGGGAGCGGGATCGCGAGGGAGAGCGCGAGTTGTAGCTCCGCGCGCGGCGCACTCGCGGCGAGCGGGACCGCGAGTCGCTGCGACCGCGCGAGTCACTCCTCGCGCGACTGCGACTGCGACTGCGACTGCGAGAGCGAGAACGACTCGAGTAGGACGACCCGCTCGAATAGGACGACGAGCGGGACGACGAGCCGGACGACGAGACGGACGCGCTGCGGCCGCGGCGGGACGAGCGGCCGCGCGACGACTCTCCCGCGGCGGCGGCTTTGAGCTTGGCTTGCCGCTTGGCTTCGTTTGCGGCGAGGATGGCGGCGGCGGTGCCCTCCCTGCGTGGCGAGCACAGCAATTGTGAGCACTTGCACGAAGGAGGAGAGCGAGCGGAAGGACGCACTTTGGCATGTCCTCGGTGCGCGGCGGGGCGCTCTCGGTGAGCGGGGTGCGCAGCTTGGGGTTCTTGAGGATCTGGGTGCGCGTCGGGCGGACCTTGTACTCGCTGCGGGAGGTAGACGGAGCTGTGAGTGGGGAGACGAGTGAGGGAGGCGAGGTGTGAGAGGGGGACGGACCGCGGGTTCTTGCAGTCGTAGGTGTAGTGTCCGAGCTGGTTGCATTTCTGACAGCTGTGTGAGTGCGGAGTCAACGCGTGAGTAGGCGAGAGAGACGAGAGACGAGGAAGAGGGGAGGGGAGGGGGATGGACGGACCGGGTCGAGGGGGTTGCGGTGGGCTGTTTGCCGTAGCGCGCGCCTCCGTTGCCCTGGTTGGACCTGCCTGGCCCTCCGCCGCCGCGCCCGCCAAAGGACGACGACGCGGACGACGAGGAGCGGTTGGCGGCGAGGCCGAGATAGTTGCTCTGCATCGACGCGGAGAGGGCGGGGGCGAGTGCAAGCGGGGAGTGGTGTACTCTACAGAGTGCTGCACTGCTTCACACTTGCGCTGAGTCTGCGAGAGAGAAGGGCACCAGGTCGACCTCGTCGTCTCCGGATCTCTCCTCGACTCTACGCTCGCCCGACGATGGCTGCGCTTGCGTGGGCCCCGCCGCGCTCTGCTGCCCCGTCCAGACCACCGCCTGCTTCGACAGACCAGTCCCCCGCGGCCTTCCTCGACTCTGCAGAGGGCGAGCTGGCCCTCTTCCGCGCCCTCGTCCACCACCGCCTCGTCGGCCCCGCCCGCCACTGGGACATGGTCGGCGTCCTCACCGCCCTCGCCCCCCACGAGCACCCCGACCGCCCCCGCCTCGAGAGCACCCACGTCTGGGCAAAGTACCGCGACCTCTACGACCTCGACACCCTCGAGCAGGTCTGGGACGAGCAGGTGCGCATTCAGAGACACCCATCGCACTGCACCTCGGCTGCACTGACCCGCGAGAACCGCCCTCCGCAGCAAGAGCAGCTCCTCCCGACCCCGACCTCGTCCCCCTCGCCCTCGTCGCCCTCTCCCTCCCTCGACGCCTCAGCCCCCGCCTCCTCCTCGAGCACCTCTCCCGACCCCTCTTCATCCGCCACCACCGGTGCCGCTGCCCTCCCTCGCCCCGCACGCGACTCGTCCCTCCGCCGCCGCATCCTCTCGTCCGTCTTCTTCCCCCCACGCGACTTCTCCCTCCCTCCCCCTGCCCCTCTCTCCGAGCACGCCCACGCGCACCTCTCGCTCCTCGCCTTTGAGCGCGGCCGTCTCCCGCCCTCGGCCCCGCGCGACTCGCCCGTGCCCGACGATGCGCCCCTCCGCGAGGTCAGCGTCCCGCTCGAGGCGCCGCCCGGGTCGGGTGCGGGGGGAGGACGCAAGGGGAGGAAACGCGGGTCGGCGGCGGGAGGAGGAGGAGGAGGGAGTCCGAAGAAGAGGGGGAGGGTGGCGCATGAGGGAGGGGGTGGGGACGAGAGCGAGTTGAGCGAGCTGAGCGAGGACGAAGACGAGGACGACGACGAGGAGGAGGGAGGAGAGGAAGGCGACGAGGGAGTGGACGACGAGGGAGAGGACGAGACTGCAGAGGGAGACGACGACGAGGGCGACGACTTAGAGAGCGCCGCCGAGACGGGCACGGCGGGCGACGACGGCGCGAGCGGACTGGACGAGACAGACACGGACGCCGCGAGCACGCGCGGCGGCGGCACGGGCGCGGCGAGGCGACGCGGTGCCGGCGCCGAAGCCGCCGACAAGGGTGCGTCCACCCCAACTCCCCTCCCCCTCTCCTCCTGCGGGCCTGACACCGTGCCCTTACCGCACAGCCGCAGCGATCCGCGCCCTCCCCTCGTCCAAGCGCACCCCGCGCGGCGGCAGCGGGCGCGAGCGCCGCTCGACGTCGGTTGCCGCGTCGAGCGACACGAGCGCCGCGACGCCCGTCAAGAAGACGAGCACGCGCGCCGGGGCCGCAGCGGCGGCGGCGGCTGCTGCTGCCGCACAGCAGACCAGGGGGAGAAAAGGCGCAGGTGCGGGAAGCGCGCAGAAAGGCAAGCCGACGGTTAAGAAGGTGTGTTGCGCGCGCGCGCGCCGTTTCCGCTTCGTCTCGTCAGGATTGCTCCCTTACTGACAGTGCTTCGGGTGTGCGCGTGACAGAGACGATGAGGCTGCGGACTCGTAGCGTCGATACCCCTGCAGCAGTACCTGTTACCCTTGTCTTTCTCGCTTCCTTCCTCTCGACTTTTTGCGGCCGCGCTCGAGAGATAGAAAGCGGATTCCACGTGCTACTCCTTCTTCCTGACCTCCCTCTCTCGCGCCTCCTCCTCCCTGACGACCCTCTTCAGCCCGACCGCGACCCCGACGCACCCGACCGCTCCAAGCGCGTACGCCGCCGTCGGGCTCACGAGCCAGTACACGGCCGTCGTCACGAGCGGGCCGAGCGCGCGCCCAAGCTGTCCATGCGAGCGGAACGAACCCAGCGCCGCGCCCTTGTCAATTTTGCCCTCTCCCTGCTGCACCCCAGCCCCCGACGCGCCGGCCGCGTCCGTCTCGAGCGACGCGAGCGCATTGAGCGAGTTGACGACCGTCGCGCTGACGAACGCGAGCCCGGCCGCCGCGCCCCACAGCACGGCCGTCGCCGCCGCCCCGGCGCCGGCCGCCTCGAGTCGCGGGAGCGCCGCGAGGCCCGCGAGGCTCGCCGCGCAGGCGCACACGCCCGCTCGCGCGAGCGAGGCCGTCTTGCTCGCGCGCCCGCCGTGCTGGCGCGCGCGGCGCCGGACCCACCCGCCTTGGAGGAGGGCCGAGACGATGCCGACAAAGCCGAGGAGGCGGCCGTTTTGCGCGTTCGAGTAGGCAAAGAGGGCGTGCGTGAGGAAGCAGAGCGTGAACTCGCCGCCGGAGAAGGAGAGGAGGAAGGAGAAGTGCAGGAAGGAGAGGAGGCGCAGGCGGGCGAGGCGCGCCGAGTACGGGCGCGGTGCGGGAGAGGATGCGGAGGCGGCGGGCGACTGAGAGGCTGAGGGGCCGTCCTCCGAGGCGGGAGCAGACGCAGCGGACCAGCCGCGCGTCTCGGGGAGGTAGAGCGCAAGGTAGAGCGTCTCGAAGGCGAGGAGCGCCACCGTCATGGCGGCGGGAACCGCATACGCGTTGAGCTGCAGCTCGGCGGGGAGGGCAGGCACGAGCGAGGTCAAGGCGCTCGGGACAGCGACGCGTGATCCGTGCCCGAAGACGCGCGAGGCAAAGTAGGCGCCGAGAGAGGGCCCGAGGGTGAAGGCGAGCGAGAAGGCGGCGCCGACGAGGGCGAGTGAGCGCGCGCGCGTTTCGGGCGTCGTCACGTCGGTGATGCACGCGATCGAGAGCTGGACGTTGCCTTCTGCGAGCCCGCCGACGATGCGGCTCGCGGCGTACAGCTCGAAGCGCGAGGCAAAGAGCCAGAGGAGGGCGCTCGCGAGGTTGCCGACCATCGTGGCGAGGAGGACGGGGCGGCGGCCGAAGCGGTCGCTGAGTCGGCCGAGGTAGGGCGAGACGAGGAACTGGCAGAACGAAAAGAGGGACGCGAGGAGGCCGCCGAGGAGCGTGAGGTCCCAGCGACTCTCGCCGGACGAGAAGAGGACGGCGCGGACTGACCGCACGAACGCCATCGTGCGGGTCAAGAGTGTCGGCTTCGAGCTCGCAAGCTTGCCCTCCTGCCGCACAAAGTCTTCGATGATGCGCGGGAAGAGCGGAAGGCTGGCGAGGGAGGCGGTGCAACAGGGTCAGCGCGGTTCTCCTCGTCGCGAGGCTCAAGAGGGCACGCACGGCATGGTGAAGGCTAGCAGGTCAAGCAACAATGCCGTGAAGACGACGCGCACGACCCTGCGGCCGTCCTGAGCGGGCGCTGCCTTGCTCATCGCGCTGACGAGGACGAGGACGAGAAGAACCGCAAAGTAAGCTCGATGGCGCAGGTGGGCACGCCGTCAGCCGAGAAAGCTTACGCCCGCCTCTCTCGCAAACGCTTAAGCAGGAGGAAGAGGAGAGACGCGAGGAGAGCCGATCTGATCCCTCCAACGTCGACTTAGCCTGATCATATCGCCCTTTCGCCGACTTCGCTCTTCGAACAAAGTTTCTCGGACCGCATGAAAAAGCAGATCACGCTGTCGTATTGCAGCGACGCGCGGCATCACTCAAAGTCCGTGTATTTCGCCAACCACCTCAGCCCGCTCTCGAACGCGACCCATTCTGCCTCGACCGTCTCGGCGATTGGATGCCCGTTGCCCGGGAACGTCAGCATCTCGACGTCGACCTTGTGCTCGCCCTCCTTGCGGCGCTTGAGCGCGTGGAACCACGCCCGCCCCTGGTTCGGGGGCACGCGGCGGTCGTCGAGTCCAATCAGGAGGAGCGTCGGCGCCTTGACCTGCCCGGCATGGCGCAGCGGCGAGATGGCGTGCAAGCGCTCAAAGTCGGCGGGCGAGACGAGCGCAGGCGGCGCGTCGAGCGGGTACGCAAAGTCGGCTTCGGTGTAGACCCAGTCGGGGATATCGGTCATGCTGGCGTTCGCGACGAGGTCGGTCACCGGGTTGCGCATGACACAGGCGTCAAAGTCGTCCGGCCAACGCGCCGTCGCATGACAGGTGGTCCATCCGCCATGCGAGCCGCCCATGATGAGGCGCTTGCCTGCCGTGCGGCTCGCAAGCGAGAGCGCGTTGAGGTAGTGCCCCGCAGCGACAGTCGCCTCAACTTCGAGCTCACCGAGCCGCGGCGGGAGCACCTCGACGTTGCGCTGGCCGAAGCCGAGCGAGCCCGGGTAGTTGACGAGGCAGACGCGGTAGCCGGCGAGGACCGATGCCGCGACAGAGTAGTTAAAGTCGGTCGTAGAGGTTGAGTGCGGGCCTCCGTGCGGAATCGTGATGAGCGGAGGGAGGTTGACGTGCGCTTCCGCAGTCGGGTCAATCGGAATGGGCGAGATGAGGATGAGTTCCGTCGGCTCGAACTTGGGAAGCGGGAGGACAGTGCATGTGATGCGCGAGAGGGCGGCCGCGACTGCGCAAGGAAGGTTAGCATACGCCATACGGGTCAAAGATTCAGCACGCACGTTTCTTCGAGGCCGGCGCGTCCTTCAGCACCTTCCACTCGACCTCGCCCGATCCGACCTGCGCAAGCACAAGCCGCGGCATCTGCCCCGGCCCGCTCCGCAGTGCAACGAATCTTCCTGCGCCGTCCGTCCCGAGTACGCTGAAGCTGTCCAGCGCGTCCTCCGCCGCGCCCCTCTTCCCGAGGTAGAGGAACGGCAGCGCGGCATCGACCTCCTGCCGCTGCTCCGGCCACGGCGCGAGGTTCTGCACCTCGCCCGACTCGAGGTCGACCGTGAGCGGCACCCGGCGCGAGCGCCAGATCGAGCTCATGACGGCATTGAGCGCGTTTCGGCCCGAGGACGACGAGCGGAGGAAGCAATCTTGTGGTAGCTGGTCGACGTAGAGTCCCGGAAAAGGGTCCGACGAGCCGCTCTTCGCGTCGGGGACATCTACGACCGGAACGAGGGTGCGGTCCGACTCGAGCGTGAGCGAGCCGGGCGAGAGGGCTGCGAGCTGGAGCGCGGCACACGAGGCGTGCGGGCCGCCGAGCGTGTTCGAGAGGTACAGCACGCGCGTCGAGCTGAAACTGCTCGAGTCAGGAGAGGCGGAGGGAACGATGCGGGGCGAGCGCGCCGAGCGGTCCGGCGATCCGAGGGGCTTGGCCTGCACGGCGCGGTAAGCGAGCTTGTTGTCCTTGTCCTTCCTGTCCACGTCCGTCCCAGCCTCGGCCTTCTGCGCAGCAACATCAAGTGTATAGATGCGCGCCGGGCGGTTCGAGCAATAGACGATGCCGAGCTTGCGGTCGTCTCCTGTCGGAGCGTAGCCCGTTGCGACCAGCTGCGGCTTGTCGGCGGTCGGGAGGAACGCCGGCTGGCCGAACACAACCGGACCCGCGAGTTCGGGCGATGTGAGGCGGTAAGTCGAGATCGCAGCCTTCTCGTTCGGTCTCAGCTGCAGGCCGTCCTGGAAGGACGAGTCGGCGAGGAGCAGCAAGAACAGGGTCGGCTCGCGCTTGCCCGTGAAGGTCTCGCCAAAGTCGGGCGTGTAGCGGAACTTGTCATCGGATGGTCGGGTCGCTGCAGGGTCGGGCTTGGGACTTGGCGCTTCGGCAGTGTAGACGAGAGCCGCGGAAGAAGGGTGCCAGGCGGGAGGACCGAAGGTGGCTGAGAGAGCGAGAGCGTCAGAAATTTCTATCATAGCCTGGTATGACGAGCACAGCAACCTATGGGGAAAAGAAGCAGCGGTACGGCAGGACTCACCATCAAAGTAGAAGTCGCCGTGATCCTTGGAGACTTCGATCTCGTCCTCCTTCAGCCCATCCAGCACGCGCACAATCTCCACGACCTTGCGCGCCTCCTTGCCGTCCTTACCCGGAATGAAACGGAAGACAGCCTGCCGCTCGCCATTGGGAGCGACCGCGACGTGCTTGACCTCGTCCGAGGTAGAAACAACGGGCGTCGCAGCGACGACGGACGAATCGGTATCGTTCAAGAGAAGACTCTGGGTTGAGCTGCGCTTGCTCAGCGCCGACAACGAGCGCTGCGAGAGCGAGAGGACGAGGGTTGCTGCAAGTGGGGGAAGCCGAGAGGATGAGCTGTCTGCATGACAGAGAGGAGCTGTGGGAGGCACGCACAGACGCCCTTGCTCTTGCTCGCGAGGAAGCGGGCACTCTGCACGCCAGGAAACTCGTACAGCTCCTGCGCGAGGTCGACTGCGGCAGCGATCCGGACCGCGTGGTCTGGTTTTGCAGGCGCAGGGGGCACAGGCGAGCGCGGCGGGTAGATCTGCGTCATCTCTGTGGGATGGTCGGCTCCTTGTAGAAGCCGGCGAGCGCAGGACACAGAGAGGTCGAAGCGGGCCGATAGCGACGGCGACGGCAAGACGATGAGTCGAGCTCACGTCTCGCTGGGTATCCCTGACCTTGCGATACATCGAGCGCTACCTAACAGTAGGCTGGTACTGAACACACCTTTGCAGTCGTCGCGGCAACCCGCTTCGAATAAAAATGCTCACCTCTCGAAGTGGACGTGTGCATGACAGACGGACCCGCCATACGTTCAGTTCTTTGAGCACCGAATGGCCCGCACAAGCAAGTAAAGCGAGTTTACAGCAGAGGACGCCCGCCCGCGGAGATGCAGCCGTGCGACCGCGTCTCGACGCGTTGAGTGCGTCGAAGAGGGCTCGCGCGCTTCCCTAGCCGTCCTTCCGCCCTTGCAAGCTATCTGAGCTCACTGTGCAACGACCTTGCTCCGCACGCCCCCGTCTCGTCCCGCCGGTGCTCGTGCGCACCGGATCCGTTGCCCGCAGCAGCAGACGCGCTAAGTTCTGGAGTCGTCGCGCGCCCGATCTGTTTCGGTCCGCACGGCTGGCCTGCTCCCCTCCACCGTGCTCACTCGCGAGCGATGCTGCCGCTGCGAACGAAAGAGCTGCCGTACTTGCCGCTGCCAGACAGCTCGCCGGCTCTCTCTGCGCTCTCCCCGACGGGCAGCGACGACTCGGACGGGTACCGCGGTCGCCAGTGGTCCAAGGTCGAGTACTACGACGAGGGCGATGCAGCAGACCCCGAACAAGCGCAGCATGCGCCGTCGACTCGCGGTCTCTCGACCCGCGCAACTCGACTGCTGTACCTCGTCGTCGCGACCGTCCTCATCGCCGCCACCCTCTTTGTCCTTCCCGTGCGCCTTTCCGCCAGCCCAGTCGCTCCTCCGCCAAGCAGCAATGCCTGGACGCCCCCTTGCTCGCCTTCAGCTTGGTCGAATGGCACTTGGGTCCCTCGCAGCATCACGCTGCCTCCAACTGCGACCATCTGGGACGCGACGGGCTTCACGGGCGCAGCGCAGAACTGGTTCCGCAACGACTGGCATCTCGGGCTCTTCCCGCCGGGTGCGGTCCCTGGACCAGAGGGAGAGGCCGGACCGCAGGGCGAGTGGCCGATGAGTCCGTACCGGAGGCAGGCGGCTGGCTGGGCCTGGCAGTCGGCGCACGAGGAGTGTGCAGTCGTCGAGCCGGTCGAGGCAGAGGCAGGGAAGGAGGGGCGGGTGAAGCAAGACGAGGCGCAAGTCGTGCAGCTCTTGCAGGACCTCATCGACCGTGGCGGATGGCTCGTCATTGGCGGTGCGCTTTTCTCCCTTCTTCCTCGCGCCCGGGTATGAACGCTCAAGCTGACGTGAGGGCATCTGCAGACTCGCTCTCGGAGCAGCAATTCTTCTCGCTCGGCTGCATGCTCTTCCCGCACGTCCGGGCACTGTGGCCGTATCCACCGATGAGCATGTGGGTGCAGATCAAGGAGGAGCACCTGCTGCTCAAGCGGGACAGTCCATGGGTGGTGGACGGGACGTTGCATGTGCCCGACGACTGGGACTTTGACGGAAGCCCGCTCGTCAGCCACGTCCGGTCCGTTATCCGCCTCTTTCGCTCCCTACTACGATACACTCATACTCTCTTGACCGCACACAGCACCGACCACGGCGTCGCTCCTGCTGAGCTCGTCGACCTGTACGCCGCAGTGCACGACTCGCCATCCCCCGATCTCTCCCTTCGCTATCCCGCCCTCACCTCTCTTCCGCGTCATGCCGACGCAAACTCCATCCTGACGGATGTCGAAACCTTTTCTCCGACCCTCGACTACTATCTCTCGCTCTTCCTGCGCCCCGCCGCGCCGCGCAACATCTCGACTGAGATCTCTCCCTCCTACGCGCAATCAACCACTCCGCCCGATGCACTCGTCGTCGAGCGCGACGCGACCCGCTCCGCGAGGTACCGCACCCTCATCTTCTCCACTGGCGCGCACTTCTCGTCGCGACACTTCAACCTGCCCGACGGAGCCGTCCCGTACTCGCAACCTGCGTCGACCGCTCCAGATGGCACTGTCATGCCCGCGCGAGAGGGCACCGCGCGCCCCCACGTCCAGTACTTTGAGCTTGTCCTCTCGTCTTGGGTCGAGCGCGTCTCGCGTGCGCTGGACGAGGCGAGCCCGGAGGAGCGCGAGGGTAAGGCGGTCCTCGTGCGACCGACGAGCAACGGTCACGACGACTGCCACGCGGCGACGGGTCCGATGAAGGAGGTGGACGAAGGCAGGAGCAGTTGGTACTCGTGGTCCGAGATTGAGATGATGAATCGGCGGGCACAGGTGCGTCTTTGAGCTCTTTGGGGCATTGTCCTGCACAGGGCGCCTCTTTTGCTGACGCGGCTCGCGCACGCTGCGCTCTTTTGCGTCCTGCGCAGGTTCTCGTTGATGAAGTCGCCCATCCTCAAATCACCTTCCTCGACATCGGCCGACCAGCCAAGCTACGCCCAGACGCGGTGAGCATTGATGATTCCTGCGAGACGCGAGCCGGCTCGGCAGCGCAGTTCTGCTGCTGAGCAATGCTCCCGCCGGGCAACCTTGAATCGACGCTGACCTTCTCAACGTCCATTGTCTCGTCTCACCCTTTCTCCATCCTGCTGCAAATCTGTACAGCACACCAACGACGACTGCCTACACCTGTCGACCGGCACGGGCGTCATCGAGGGCTGGACCCACTACATCGCATACTGGCTGCGGGAGCGAACAGCCTTTGAGGAAGGAGCACGCCCCGACTCGGCAGGCTGGAGGGCACGGTTCGAGCAGTTGGTCCCGTGGCGTCTCTGAGCACGTTCCTAGACATTTTTGCGCTGTATAGACCTGCAAATTGTACAGACACTTATCTGTGGGTAGGCACGAACAGCGAGAAGAGTTCTCGTCAGGCGTTGCGCTTGGTTCGAGTTAGCTGTACGGGTGTCCGCGTTTCTGGCAAGACTGCAGTCCGTACGACTACTATCCAATGCTCGCGTGAGACCGAAGCGAGGCCGGCTATAGACTGCGCGATCGACCCCGGTCTCTCATCTCCGAACGCTCCTTTCCCTCCGTCACTTTCCTCGCCTACCATGTTCACGCCTCTGCCGTCCTTCGTGGGTGGCTTGCTGCTGTCCTACGCCACCTCGGGGCTCTTGGCAGTGCAGGGACGCGTACTCGGATGCTCCGGTGTGGCTCACGGCGTAATCGGTGCCGTCGCATCGAGGCTGGCACCGGCGGCGAAGCAAGCGCCTCAATCCGCGACGACAAAGGATCACGGACCGGCACCGGCATCGCCAGACGGATGGAAATTCGCCACTCTCGCAGGCATGCTTGCCGGAGGCTTGCTTCTGAGACTCGTCCGACCCGCACTAGAGGGCGTGCTGGGCACGTCCATCTTCGACACGCCGATGCACGTTGCAGACGTCGGCATCGGGCGCGTGATTGCTGCCGGACTCCTCGTGGGTGCAGGCACGAAGGTAAGGCGAGACTTCGCCTTTGTCATGCGTAACTCGCTCACTCTCGCCTCTGCTCAGCTCGCCAACGGCTGCACTTCCGGGCACATGCTCCTCGGCCTGGCACGCCTTTCGAAGCGGTCCCTTGCCGCCGTCCTCGCCTTTTTCTCGACCGCCCTCATTACCTCCCGCCTTCTTCCGCTCCCTCTTCTCACGGCGGCGGACTCCGCCGCGTCGCACGGCTTGGCACCTGCGATCCTCTCGCCGAATGCCGCCGTCGCCCTCTGCCTCGCCGCACCTCTACTCTCCCTCCCCTCTTTCTCGTACTCCCGCCTCGTTCCCTCCTCCGTCCGCCCGCTCCTTCACGCTTTCCTCCTCGGCACAACCTTCTCCATCGGCCTCGCTCTCGCCGGTATGACTAGCCCGTCGAAGGTCATCTCCTTCTTCTACGTCCCGCTGCCGGTCCCTCCCGCGCTCGCCGTCCCCGCCGGCGCAACATGGGACCCCTCGCTCGCGATGGTCGCGCTCGGCGGCCTGCTGCCCAACATGCTCGTGTGGCAGAAGATCAAGGGATGGAAGAAGCCGCTCAAGAGGGAGGTTTGGAACGTGCCGAGGGGCGGGAACGTCGACGGCAAGTTGCTGGCGGGCGCGGCGCTCTTTGGCGTGGGCTGGGGGCTCATGGGGTGCGCGCGTTTTGACTTCAGACGTTGAGTTTTCATTTGAACTTGTTCTGACTTTGTGGGCCCGCAGGATCTGCCCCGGGCCGCTCTTCGCCGTCTTGGGCGCCGGCACCGGTGTCGGCGGGTCGTCCATTCCGGTTTTCGCGGGTGCTTTCGCCGCAGGAGGCCTCGTAGCAGGGCGTGTTCTGGCGTAGGTGTCTTGCACGAGAGCGCGAATAGCTGAGAACTTCGACGATCAATCACCACCTCTTCCAGGCACTGCGCGCATCTCTCCATGCTTGACTCGCTGTTGCAGAGATAGAAATGTCCATTGCGCCCGCGTAGTAGAGAGCATGTAGCAGCCTTCCGACCGATCCGACGAGCCGGTTCCGGTGGCCTCGAGATGGGTGACCTTTTTGCCCCCGCGTCTACCGCCCGACAAGCGCCTTCAGCTGTGCCATCCACACGGCCATGTCCTCGGGCTTGGCCTTGAAGATAAAGAGGCCGATGAGGGCAATGCCGTAGCCGATGCACTGCGGGTGTCCATAGCAAGGTGAGCGGGCTGCGCTTGTTTCGGTTGCTAGCGAGACAGGCGCACCTGAATGAGGGTGACGGGCGTGCCGAAGAGAACGACAGAGCCGACGACAAGGAGGATGTCCTTGAGAACACCTGCGGACGCGGCATCCTAAGTCACGACGGTGGACAACGACGGCGGAAAGGTGCGGCGCACCCGATAGCGTCAAGACGAGCGAGCTGGCGCAGCCGATGAGGAAGACGACGCTGACGTTGAGGAGGAGGGCGACGTTGCAGTTGATGAACAGCGTAAACGGACCGACCTTGTCGAGGACCTGCTCGAGCGGCGCGAAGCCCTCGACAGGAATAATGAGGAGACTGTTGAAGACGGCGCAGACCTATCGAATCAAGCGCGTTAGCCTTCCGTGCATGAAGATGTCGAGGAACGGAGACGTGCCGGTGCAAAGTAGTACAGCGAGACGAGCGGGTCCATGCGCATGCCCTGGAGGAGCTTCTGGATCGCGACGAGGCGGGTCGCCTCGAACAAGATACCGAGACACTGGAAGACGAAGCCCGAGAAGACGAACTTGAGCTCGCCGTACGACGCAAGCGCGACGCCAGCCGAGATGCCCCCAACGACGAGACCCTTGCGCTTGTCCCAGTTGTCGAGGCCCATCAGGACCGACATGCCGAGGACGGCGACCGAGGTGAACGCCTTGAGCATCTGAATGAACGAGACCGAGAGAGTGAGGTAGGCGAAGTTGGAGAAGATGAGGGACGCGGAGAAGAGGGCGCCGATGGGGACGATCTGCTCGCACAAGGTCTCGTCAGGCTGACCCTCGTCGCTCAAGAGAGAGCGATGGTTATCGCACATTCTTGTACCACCGGTCCCAGGACATTTGGATGTTGTCGACGCCGTCAATCAGGTGGGTAAAGCGGCGCATAATGCGAGTCGCAATCGTCGCGTAGACAAGATGGGTGGACTGTAACATGCCCCTGTCAGCAGACCTGAATGAGTGGGAATGTAACAGATGATGCGCACAGTGAGGAAAATGGGGAAGTGGAAGTTGAGGTCGCCCTCCTTCTTGCCGCTGCTCAACGGGTTCCAAATCAGTCCCGTCCTGTCCACGCCGATCCAGAAGGACACGAACAGGATCCATGCGTTCATCATGATGACGCTCGATGACAGGGCAATCCAGATGGCGATGATGGGTGCAGGGTGGATGCGCGGCTTGACCTGGGAGGAGAGTGCGAAGGCGGTCAGCCTGACATTCTGCGGCTGCGACGGCTTCTTGTTCATGTGTATGACTCTGTGCCCATCGTGAACGCCTGTACGCGCCCAGCTGGTACGGAAGAATCGTCGTGACCGTCTCCCCACCGCGAATCTGCACGTGCGGCAGTCGACAGTGCGAGCCCGACGGGGCGCAATGCAGCCATAGCCCGTCTGACTGCACTCTCGGTATCCCGTGGCGACCAAGTCCGTCCTCCATGCGCGCCAGGCGAGGAGGCGTCGCGCGATCCCGCGCGAGAGGTCGGAGGATCTGGCTCGACGCACGGCGCTCGTCTGGTTGGCCTGCACGGGTGCAGGCAGGTTCTCCTCCTCCTCGAGCCGCTGCAGGTCGGCCTTGAACGCGTCATCGTCGCCGTCGTGGTTGCGGCGCGCCGACTGCAGCTCGTGGCCGTCGTCCTCGGCGAGGAGCGCGTCGGCCTCTGCGAGCGCGTTGCGGTCTTCGAGCGCAGCCTTGTTGCTCATGATCTCGTCGTGCGTGCAGTAGCCAGGCGCTCAGCGAGCGAGGGAAGACAGAGCGTGAGGCGCGAGTCAGGCGCGTCTCTTGCTGCGGTCGCGTCGAATCGCTGCGCTGTGCTTCTCGGGCGCGGCGCCTCGCAGTCTCCGCAGCGCAGGAAGGCAAGCTTGTGACAGTGGAGCGGAACGAGCTACATTTGGATCTAAGGCTACAAGTATGACCATTGATGAGAGGTACCCAGGAGGTACCGAAAAAGAGGATGAGGTGATGAAGGTTATGCGGCCAAGTGAAGGTGAGCAGAGACGGCGACCGAACGTCGATACTCAGAGCGAGACCGTGCTGTTGATGGGCCCGGGCCCAATGCTGCAAGGGAAAGTGATAGGTCAGGAGACAGTCGGCGACGCGAAAGAGCCGTGGTACGCGAGGAAGTAAGGCGCACCAGATCGCAAGCTGGTAGTTGGCGTCGAGGAAGCCCGTCTGGAGCGTGTTGCCCGTGTCGCGCATCGAGTTGTAGACGAGCGGCTGCATGGCCGGCATGCCCTTGAAGCACGACGAGCTGTACACGCCGCCAAAGTTGACGTTCGAGAACGAGCTGCCCGTGACCGTCGCGCCGTTGTGGCCCGCCACAGAGACGCCATAGCCAAAGTAGCCCTGCGGACCCGTCGTGAACTTGTTGTTGGTGAACGAGCCGCCGTTGGTGCGAATGTTGTTGTTGACGCCGGCGTACCAGGTCGCAACGCCCACAGCGATGCCAACCTTGAGCAGCGTGCCCTTGGCGGCTGCAAGGTCAACAGTGGGTCAGTCGGCCGCGGAAACGGGAGAGAGCAGCGCGACAACGCACTGATGGTGTTGCTGTCGACCACAACGCCGGCGAAGTTGCCCGAATACGGGTTGTAATCGACGCTGCGCAGGATCGGACGTCAGCTTGCAGTCGTGCGACGCGAAGCCAGCAAGCCGCACGCATTGATGCCGCCAAGGAGAGACCGGTCGTCGGTGATGATCTCGTTGTTCGAAACCTTCGTGCCGGGCGCACCGAAGATGACGATGGCGCCGTCGGTCGCGTCCGTGATCGTGTTGCCCGTCACGACCGAGTTCTTGCAGGCGACCGAGATGCCGTCGGCCCACTGGCCAGGCGGGTACGTGCCGGTCGAGTCGCGCTTCTTCAAGCGCGAGAACTGCTGCGCGCCGCTCGGCGCGTGGCCCGCCGGGCCGATCTGGTTGCCCGAGACGGTCGTGCCCGAGCATTGGTTCTCGTACCCTTCGATGATGTGCAGCGAGGACCAGCCGCGCGGCTCGTACGCCTTGACGTTCATGATCTTTTGCCCCTGGTTGTTGCCGCCCATCTCGATCAGCGCGAGTCCGTTCGACTTGTACCCAAGGGAGGGCCGGCTCCCGTCGATAATGAGGTTCGAGACGGTCGAGTCGTCGTTGCCCGCATCGGCAATGTACAGCGCGCACGTCGTGTCCTTGTCCTTGATTGTGAGCTTAGCGCGGGAATCGCCCTGCGTCGTGAGCGTCTGGTTCTTGGCGTAGAAGAAGATCGGCCCTTCGAGCGAGATCTCCGAACCGGAGCAGAGGTACACCGTCGTGTCGGCGCCGCCGTAGTAGAAGAGCGAGTTGATGACCGTAGCGTCTGCGAAGGTCCACGTTATCATCGATATCACAGCAGGCAAAGAACGAGCGAGAGAGGCTGCGCACTGTACTTGCTGTCCAGGCAGGTTTTGGCGCCCATCCCAATGAGAGGAGGTCGCGGGTCGGTCGCCGAGCCGCTCGGCTTTGGGCACGGCAGCAGCCCGCACAGCAGGCCGCTGACGAGTCCGGTGACTTGCTTGAGGACGCCGTCAATGTTGAGCGTGGCCGCCGAGTTGACGAGCTGAAGCGCCGTCTTGGCGAGCACGCTCGTCAGCGGGGCCGTCGTCACCGTCAGCAGGGTCGCAACCTGCTGAACGGACAGGAGGACGGGGTCGGGCGGATGCACAAAGGCGGGCGTCGACGCGGGAGAAGCAACGTTGTACGGGAGCAACGCCGCGGCGCGCTTATTCACCGTCCTCGTCGGATGCTCGTGCCGGCGCTCGTACTGGTGGTCGAGACCATCTGCTGCAACGGCGTACGCGAGCGAGAGTGCGAGGATGCATTGAAGAAAGCGCATGGCTGATAGGTAGGCGAGGCGCGAAAGGCGACGAGGGGGGGCGGAGCAGGGGCCCGGGGGCGGCGCGAAAGACAGTGAACGAGTGTTTGATCGAGTTGGACGGCGTCTCAGACGACGGCAAGCGAGTGTGAACTGCGCTGCGTAGGGCGGGATCGCACGCGAGCGCACGAGGGTTGTTGGGAACGGAAGCGAGCCGGGTTCGGCGAAACGGCGTGCGAGCGCAGACGCAATGTGAATCCCTCGAGCGAAGACGGCGCAGCCCACACACGAACTCGCAACGACGCTGCTGGTCGGACGGGTGGGATGGATTTGGGCGGAGCGAGAGGAAACACACGCTTTGTCCCGCGAAGCGGAGCAGGCCAGGCCAGCCTCCTGCTCGCGACTGGGCGTGGAACAGCGACGGGACGCAGGACGGAAGGCGTGCTGAGAGTATGAAAGCTCCTGATCATGTCCGACGGAGTCCAGCCATGGTGATCTTTCCCAACCAGGCGAGCTGCCGCGCTCTTAATAGCCGGACAGTCGATCCTCCGCTCGCGCTTTTGGCAGGGCGGATAGGCAGAGCCACGGGCCGAGAGGATAGGCCAGAACTCAAGCGAGATATTGGAGCACGAGGCCTGGCTGGAAGCAGTCGAAGCCACTCTGTCGTGAGCCCCTTCCGCCTTGGGGAGGCAGGTCGCGAGCGTGGCCTGTCTTCCCTGAACGCCGCGGCGTTTGCGCGGGACTGGCAGCGTGGCCGCCACGAAAGCCGTCCCGCGTACGACCCGTCGAGCCAAGATTTTGTTCACCGGTGGCTTCGACGAGACGGTGGGGCGAGCCAGGCGGACGACAGGGCGGAGCAGCCCGTGCGGCTGATCTGGCCCCACACGTTCGTCCTGAAGCACCTTTGGATGGAAATGAGCACGTGCACTGCCCACATCAGCGAGGGGTCCGCAGAGGAAAGGGAGAAGCGGACTTGGCGGTCGACGAAACTGATGAAGCGCTGGCTTCCTCCACGCCGCTCGTGCGCTCTCTGCTGTAGTAGCTGAGCTCTGCGATACATCTGCTGGAGCTCCTGAGCCAACGCTAGACCCGCGCAAGCATGCCCACCGCCCGTTTCATCCCCGCTCCCTCGCTCGGAGGTGCTCCGCCTCACCAGCATGGCCACGAGCATGCGCATGGGCACTCGCACGACCATGGTGCGCAGGAGCACGGACACACGCACGAGTTCATGGAGCACCCGGGTACGTCTGTTCTCCTGACCGCGCGTAGAGGGCGACCGCCCACATGTCGGAACGCTCACCTTGCGTATGCGCGTGCAGGCAAGTTTGCCGAACGCGACATGCCGGACTACTCGGGGCGAGACTGGAAGCAGCGCGGCTTCACGATCGGCATCGGCGGGTGCGTCCCCCCCCCCCACGTGTCCATTCGTCGAGAACTCGCTTATGCTCATTCTCGTGGGAAATGTGCAGACCTGTTGGCTCTGGCAAGACTGCGCTGACCCTTGCGCTCTGCCGCTACTTCCGCGACACTCACAACATCGGTTCGTCCCCTCGCCTCCCTGTGTAGGCCTTCGTATTCTCGCTCACGTCTCTTGTGATACAGCCGTCGTCACTAACGACATCTTCACGAGGGAGGACCAGGAGTTCCTGATCCGGAACGAAGCTTTGTACGACTCGGGACGCATTCGGGCTATCGAGACGGGTTCGTCTCTCGCTTTTTGCTCCCGACCGTTAGGCTTATCTGCTTCTGCCCTTGCAGGTGGCTGCCCGCACGCTGCTATTCGGTCCGTTCATCCGCGGTTTCCAAACTATACGGATCACTCATGCTCGGCGCCACAGCGAGGACATCAGCGCCAACCTCGGCGCGCTGGAGGATTTGCAGGCCTCGTACGGCTGCCAGCTCCTTTTCGTCGAGTCTGGCGGAGACAACTTGGTACATGCGGGTCAGTGTTCTGGTCAAAGGATGCGACTGACCTCCAGTACGCGCTTTGCAGGCGGCCAACTACTCGCGGGAGTTGGCAGACTACGTGCGTTCAGGACGAACGAGGCAATCCTTCGCAGCATGTTGACGCCGCAGTCCACACACAGATCATCTATGTCATTGACGTGTCTGGAGGTGCGTCGAGACCTGCTACAGCTGGCGCAAGTGCGCAATTGACCCATTTGACGCCTCCAGGTGACAAGATTCCTCGCAAGGGCGGCCCCGGCATCTCGCAATCAGACCTGCTCATCGTCAATAAGGTGAGTCACATGGCCCACATTATCACGAAAATACGCTGAGGGTCCAACGCGCGCAGATCGACATTGCGCAATACGTCGGCGCCTCACTCGAGGTGATGAAGCGCGACGCCGACAAGATGCGCGACCACGGCCCGACGCTTTTCACGTCGGTCAAGAACAACGAGGGTGTCGAGGGTGTTGCCGAGCTCATCAAGGCGGCGTGGACTGCGGCGACGGGCCAGTCCAAGTAAACGGCGGAGTGCGATCGGATGCTGTAGACCAGCTGTACCGCATGCATTTTCTGTCTTAGTCGATCCCATCGTAATCTATAGCTAGCAAGTCACTCTACAGCGGTAGTGGCTGTCGGGCGCTGTGCCAACGAGTGCACTGACCTTCTGCCGCGTGAGGAGGCGGTGCTGCTCGCGACGAACGTCCGCCTTCACATCCTGTCCTCGTCGCTCGCTGCTCCGTTCGACTCGCAGAGATGGCGAGACAACACGAAGCTAGCGACTCGGACGTCGAGTCCAACTCGCCGCTGCTTCCAGGACCAGGACAGTCCCCCTCATCGGCTTCATCACCCGACAAGCGCTCGCCTTTCCGCACCGCCTGGGCATACGCTGTGTTGGGCTCGCTGGGTCTGGGCATCGTCTGGCTTGCGTTTGGCCAGTCTTATCTCGACTCGAGGGACGGGCTCGTTCCTTCGACGGACGACCCTCACTTTCCGACTTCAGTGGGCTACGCTGGCCCTACACCCACGGTACGTGCCAGGTCAGATATCTGCCTGAGGGTACCGCTGACACGACTCGCACAGGGCGGAGAAGCGTTCGCAGCAGCCACGAGCTACCCTTCGAACTTCGACTCCTCGCCCCTCCACCCCCCTCCCGAACTCGTTTCGGAGAAGGTGCGTACCTACCTCGCGCTTCTGTCTCGCGACGGTTCCTAATGCGGAACGACATTGCATGCAGTTTAACATACTGCACTTTCTCGGGAACCTCTCGCCTTGGCGGACCGTCAACCATGGACTTAAGGGCACGGCTCAGATCCCTCAGGGCTGCACGGTCGAACAGGTGCGCGATGCCACGTCCCCTTGCAGCATCGCATCGCAAGCAATCACGCTCGCATTGCCGTGCGGATCGCGGTGCCGACCTGCCTGGATTCGACAGGACAGGCAGGGAGTGGAAGGTCCAGGCCTCCTCGCCTGTCCGACCCGAGCCCGACCGATCGTCCGTCCCGCGCGGGCTAGACCGGCGATGCACTTTCGACCGTCTTCTCGGGGAGATGGACAGATTCAGGCCCGCGAATGGTGCCTGTACAACTCCACCCGGGCGTCCCTCTCCCGCGTACCCGACCGAAAATACGGCTACTTCCCGCACCCTCTTTGCGGCTTGCCCTGGCCGTCCACGGATATTGTGACTGACATTGCTCGGCGCGTCGCATTTGCCTGCGCAGGTCCAGCTCCTCCATCGGTGCGTTCCAGACCTGCAGATCGCTGAGAACGCTGTTCCTTCCCCCGGGACGATAAACTGATCTGCTCGTTCCTTGCTGCCTGTATCGCGCGCGCGCGCAGCCATGGCGCTCGCTATCCGACTACAGGTGCAGGAACCGAAGCGTTTGCAAAGGATGTCGTGGGCGCGCCAGGCTTCAAGGCGTCGGGCAACCTCTCTTTCCTCAACTCGTGGAAGTACCAGCTTGGCGCAGAGATTCTCACGCCGTTCGGGCGCGAGCAGCTGTTCAATCTGGGCGTGTCGTTCCGCACCAAGTACGGGCACTTGCTTGACTCGAAGCAGAAACCCGTCTTCCGCACCGAGAGCCAGGTTCGCTCCGCCCCTCGCGCGATCAGTAAAGCTCGCCTTGGTACTGATTTACCTGACATTGACAGGATCGCATGCTCAAGAGCGCACAGAACTTTGCTGCGGGCTTCTTCGGCAGTGAGTATCTCCCTTCTGCTCGTCCGCCCGCAGCTCACGGTGCATGCCCGACTGACATGTTCGGACACTCAGTCCCCTTTGAGCAGCAGTATCACCAACTCGTGACCATCGAGTGGCCGGGATTCAACAATACGCTCGCGCCGTACATGACGTGCAAGAACGCAATCGACTACGGCCGCACACGCGCACCTCAGAAGATGGCCGAGTGGATCAAGCGCTACCTCGACAACGCTCTACAGCGCGTGCAGCCGCTCATTGAGGGTGTGACGCTGCGTCATCGCGATCTGTTCAACGTGCGTTCCGTTTGTCGAGGCTTGTTGCTCCTTCCCTCTCAACGTGACCTCGAGCGAGTCCTGTCGGGAGGAGGATCTTGCCTCCGGTCGCGTGCTGACCCACGCTTGCTGCTCCACAGATGCAATTGTTGTGTGCATACGAGCTTGTCGCGCTCGGCGGCAGCGCCTTCTGCCCGCTCTTTACCGGTGCGTTGACCTCTACGACTTCTCGTTCACATCGCTGACTGTTCGCAAGCGCAGAGGACGAGTGGCGCGGCTTCGAGTATGCGCACGACATCGAGTTCTATGACGCATTCTGTGCGTTCCCCTGTCTGCATCTGCCTTCCTCTGCGTATCGTGAGCTGACTCGCCCGGACCTAATACGCTCTTCCTTCCTTCCTTCTCTACCGGGACCCGCTTCGGTTCGCAAATACTAGCCTTCGGCCAGGGCGCACAAGCCGCAGTTGGCAAGGGCTGGGTTCAGGAGTGGCTGGCCCGCACGACCAAGCAGCCGCTCAAGGTGTTCGACTCCACAACGAACTCTACCCTTCACACACCCGAGTTCTTCCCGCTTGATCAGCGGCTGTACGTCGACGCCACGCACGACACGATCATTTCGGCCGTCATCACGACCCTCGGCTTCTCCTCCTTCGCCCGCTCTGGCCCGCTCCCCACCGACCACATCCCATCGGATCTTTCCTTTGTCACCTCGTCTGTCTCGCCGTTCGCCGCCAACCTGCACTCGCAAGTCCTCTCGTGTCCTTCGTCGTCGCTCGTGCCACAGGGCAAGGATGCACGCTTCGTTCGATGGGTACTGAACGATGGCGTTGTTCCGCTCGACCACATCGAGGGTTGCGCATTTAACGACGACGGGTTGTGCCACCTCGACGCTTTCGTGCAAGCCACGAAGGACCGGGTAGAAAGCATCGACTGGGCATACGACTGCCGTGCGTTGCCGTATTCCGCTCGCGCTCTTCTTCAACGAGTCCCGATTCTGACTTACGCCCTACTGACGGCAACAGTGGGCAACTGGCCACTTCCTGAAGAGCCCATCAAGGACGGACGCCCACCGCGCCGCAACTAGCGAACGCAACCGTAGATACCCTCTCTTCGCGATTGGATACCCTCTCGCTCTTCCGCTCGCATCGCAACAACGGCCATGCCTTGATTTTCGCTGGCTCATCGCGTGGGCTCGAGCGCTCGGCGGCGCTGCAGGATTCAGGAGGACTGCGAAAACTGGCGCGAGCGGAGTATCCGCGAGCGGAGTTTGTCTCGTTCCCTGCGAGATTCTGGAGGCGTGACGGCACGTTCCGGCCTGACACGCGAGACGGCGCGTTCCCGCCTGGCACGTGCCGCCGCCTATGTACAACCCACGGTCGCTCGACGATCGCTTCGGTATCTGGCGAAACCCGTTGCGGTGCGAGCCGGGTGTTGCGGCATGACCTGGCCTGCACCGACGTGTGGGCTTGCTGAAGGACCGATTGCTGCACGGGGCAAGTCTCTTGCGAAGCGTCGGCTCAACGCCGGCCTGACGTTTGCTGGAGCCTGGCACGCTCGACGGCTCGACGATGAAGCCGCAGACTCCAGGAGGGCGGGGGGGCTCTATCTCTTGCCCGCGAACCCAACCTTCCCGTTTCTGCAGCTGCGGCATTTTCACGGCTTGCTTTGCAAATGGCGGCACTCCAAAGATCGGCGCTGCACCTGTCGCGCGCTTGGTCTTGCGAGATTCTGTACAGCACGGTCTATATCTTTCGGTGTCCTGTGCATCGCGGGGTGACTTCGACCCTGCGACGAGATGGACGCTCGCGCGAGAGGCGCGTCCAAACGCGTACAGACTTGCGCATGCTTCGCTGCCAGCAGCGCAAGTTTCGTGGATCGTGGAGCTTGGCACACTGATCGAGACGTGGGCGAGGAACAGACTCGGCTGCTGACCGCTCTGAAACAACCTTAACAAGGTGGGCTGGGGTGGGCTTCCTCGTTTGTGCCTGCGTGCCTTGGTCGGTCTGGAGCTAACTATTTGGAGCCGAGCATTTCGGCAAAGCGCGCTCGCTGCGCTCTCTGGGAAGGCAGGCATGCTTGGGCGAGCCGGTTCGTCGGGTGCAGCAGGGGTCGCTCGTGCGCTGGTCATCGTGGCCAGCTGGCTCACAGCCTCCAACTCTCCTTGAGGCCCGCTCCATCATTCCTCTCCTTCTTACCACCTCCTGCGTCGCTCCTCCGCATCGTCGCCGCGAATTCGTCTGCCGACGCTCTGCCCGCTCGACGCGGCTGGCTCTGTGTGCTCTCGTCTATCGCGTTCCGACATCGTCTGCCGCCTGCTCCCTTGCGCGCACGCTCGCACGCCTCCACATCCTCTTCCTGACGTTCCGCGCACTCCGATCACCATGTCAACGTCCGCTTCGACGACCGCAGCGCCCTCCACGAACACTCCGTCAAAGGCGCCTCGCAGCCAATTCCTCCAGAAGCTTCACAGGTGTGTATCGCTTCGTCAAATGCGCCGGCAGCCCGTTTTTGATTGCTCTCGCGCTGCCGTGCTGTCGTGCTGACTCTGCTCTCTGCTGGATGGTACAGCATCCTGGAGAACCCGCTCGACTCGAATGGCTTGCGCTGGGTCACCGACGACTCGTTCGAGATCAGCTCGAAGGACGCCGTCGCGATCCACGCCCTGAGTCCTGCCTTCGAATTTCACTCGTGCGCGCCTCTTGATCCCGCCCGCCTTTCGACTTGATGCTGACCAGCCACTCCGCCACTCGCCAGTCTGAGCAGCTTCATTGTGAGTTGCCCGCGCGTGTGTGCAAAGAGACGTGCGGAAGAAAACGAGTGCGGGTGAAGCATCGTTGGGTGCGCAAGGCTAACCTTGTTCTGCTCGCGTGCAGCGTCAACTCTCGTACTACTCGTTCCGCCGACTCTCTGACCGTCGTCGCTCGACGGAGCGTCGCAACTCGAACCCGGGCTACATTCTCTTCAGGTGCGTCGGTCGCAGCCGCGTGGGAGGGGCTGACCCTCGTCTGAATCTCGACTGACTCGCTCGTCTGCGTTCGTCCAGCCACCCTTCCGGGTTTTTCGTTCGCGGCGACCCTTCGCAGCTCACGAAGATCATCCGCAAAGCCCGCAACCGTCCTGAGAAGGGTGGGCGGCGCGCGAGTGAGTGCTCGGCGGCATCGGACGAAGGTTTCCCCTCTTCGGCGCCTTACAGCCTTCCGGCCTGGCAACCCAGCGACTACCGCTCGTCGCTCGGTACCGACCGCCCGGTCCTCCAGCTCCCTTCGTTCGGGCAGTCGTTTAACACGTCGCAGCCGCGACACGAGACGACGCAGTGGCGAGCCTACGCGCCCGCGACCGCATCCTGGTTCGACCCGAGTCGCGAGGACGTCGCCGACCGCTACACGACTGCGCCGCGAAGGTCGAGCCTAGGCGAGTTCAAGCTGACGCCGTCGGGGCAGGCAACGTACACGTCGTCGCTCTCGAGCCTGCACGAGGAGCGGCCACGTCTGCGCAAAGCGGCATCGTCGCTGTGCATCCAGACCAGCAGCTCGCTTGCCGCGGTTGGCGAGGACGAGCAGGAGAACCAGGCCCTGTACGACTCGGAGACGGTCCCGCCCACCGGGCCTGGGTTCCGCCCCTCGCCTTACCCGACGCCGACCTTCAGTCCGACGACGAGCACCTTTTTCACGAACGCAACGACAGTTCCGCCGCACGACTACGTTCCGAACGGCGCGACGGCGGCGTACAGCCACCATCAGCCGCACTCGCACCTGACGTACGAGCCGTCGCCCTTTGCGGCATCGTACCAGCCGATCGCACCGCCCGCGCACTCAGGCAAGGACGTTGCATCCGACGCGGGCGCGCACTCGTACCACACGCCTTCGCCGGACAACTCGCCCTTGCAGCAGGTTGTCGGCCTCCCTGCGTTGTCGCAAACCGTCCCGCCGAGCGACCCGGCATCGCACCACGACGTCGACCCGCGGCAGCTTGTGACGAACTCGGGCGTCGTGGGCGCGGCGGACTCGAGCCCGCGCTCGTCGTACGCCCCGCTCCCGACGCTGCAGTCGCGCTTCGGCCTGCCCCCTTCGTCGTCGTACTCGCATCAGCAGCTGCACTCGTCGCAGTACACCACCTCGGGCATGAGCGACGCGTACCGTGCGCCGCAGCACGCCCAGTACTACCCTCCTGCGCTGCCGCACTCGACGACACAGTGGTCGCCTGCTCCGATCCGCACGGCCTACTGACCCGCGCTCCTTGCGCTCCGTCAAGCGCATCTGCACGACCTCCGTATCCTCCATTCCGTACCTCCATTCCGTACCCTCGCTGCCGTGTCTGTTCAGTCCCACCTCACCGGTGTTGTCGTCACCCGTCGTGCCCTATCCGTGTCGTTTTCAACAACCTGGCCTTTGCATCTCTGTACCATCCATCCATCGATTCATCTCGCTGCGCGGCAATACATGGGCACGCCGCTTTCTGCATCTCTTCCGTGCGTCGGGCCAAGCTCGAGTGAGGCAGCGCGAGTTGCAAATGTGGCTGCTGAAAACGACAAGAGGGGGCAGCGTACGACGGAGGTGCTACAACAGGGATTAAGAGAGAGAGCGCAAGTGTCTATAGCGCCGCCGTATGCGTCTACTCTTGCAGAAACATGGCGAGGAACTCGTCGAACGAGTATTGCTTCCCCTCGTCGTCGCCCTCGACGCCGTCATATGCCTCGGCCGCCGAGACCTCGCCCGTCGAGACGTGCGGCGGGAGCCACGTCTGCAGAAACTCGAGCGCCTGCGGCGCGAGCTGCAGCCGTGTCAGGTCGAGGTCGGTCACAAAGTCCTGCGAGACGGCGGCAAAGCCGGTGAGCATGCAGATTCGGGAATGTGTTCGCCAGCAGAGCAGTGCATCGCAGCAAGTTTTGACAGCGGCGGCCCAACGAACACGCACAACGCCGCGATGAGGCAAACGCGGCAGCGAACCGCACGCCGCCTGTGGCGCTTCGCCCGCACCCGAGCAGGTCCACCACGGCCGACCGACGGACCAGATGAGACCAGACCAGGTCCCGTGCAGATGCGCGCTTGGCAGTCCGCCGGGTCGTGCGGACCGACCCACGAAACACGAGGGGGAGGAACCGCAGAGAGAGAGGGACGAACCTTGTTGCCCGCGACCGAGCGGAACAGGCTGCGCAGTTTCGTCGCTGACGGCCGGTCCTCGGCGCGTTCGGTCTGCGCAAGGGGAAGACAGCAGAAAGGCGGTGAGGATCGAGCCGGGCGAGAGCGAAGCCGGAAGCGCGGGGAGGGGTCAAGGGGTCGGTCGGCCGAAGGTCGGTCAGTTTCCTTCGGCCAGATACGATGACCTCGGCCATCTGATATTCGCGCTCAGCCATGATTAGATAGACAGAAGTCAACGCACCATGTACTTGAGGTACGCTTCGAACGTGACGAGCCCGTCCTCATCAAGCTTGACCTCGTCGAGGTTCTGCGAGAGCAGATCCGCATGCAGTGAGCTCACCGTCGCTTCGCGACCTCCGCACACGACAACGTAGAGAGAGGAAACGCACCACCTCGCTGACGCCCAAGCTGCCGAGCACGCCCCCGAGCGCCTCGACCTCGATCCTCCCCTCCGAGTTACGGTCGAACGCGCGGAACGCGCCCTCGAATTCTTCCTTCTGCTCGGGCTTGAGCGTCGACGCTTTGCGCGCCGTCACCTGGTTCGAGCATCGTCGAGCGCGTCAGCGCGCGAGACAGAGAGAGTGTGTGTGTGTGGGAAGAAGGAAAGGCGAGGGCGAGGGCGCGCACCTGATTCTCGACAAAGACGCTCCGCGCCTTGACGGCCCTCTCGAGCGCCTGCACGCGTTCCTCGCACTCGCCGAGCGCGACCCCGCCCGCCTCGGCGCATCTCGCCTCCCCGCCTCCCTCTGCTCCTTCTTCTTCTTCTTCTGCGGGATCGAGCGCGTCGCACGCTTGCGCGGCGGCGAAGGCGCCGGCGAGGCGGGAGAGCGTGTGGTGCAGCGCGGGGAGGCGCGAGGAAGAGAGCGAGAGGGCGAGGCGGCGCTGCTGCTCGAGGGGCTGTCGTCGGCGCAACGTGAAGAAGCATCGTACAAGCCCGTCAGCTGGCGCAGAGGCGTACGGTGGAATACGAGGCGCGACGACGCACGACTTCGACCCGTGACAGGGCGGCGAGGTCCGCCTGCGTCTCTTCGCACTGCGACGAGAGGGCGTCTGCGAGCTGGACGACTTCTTGCCGCGCCTCGTCCTGAATCCTGTGCACGGGGCTCAAGGACCATCAATCCGATGCACACTTCGTCTGCAGCGGGCGGAGAGATCGGGCTGGACGCGGGACGCACCGCCGGATGAAGAGCGCGATGCTCCGACTGCGCTCCCTCTCCGCCTCGACCAGCCTGTCCCACACCTCGGTCACGTCCTGTGTCGCGCAAAACGAGCTACATCAGCTTGAGATCTGCGCCCAACGAGACGCGCACAGAAAATGCGCATTCCGAGCGCAACATTGAGCGACCGTAACGCACCTCGACCCTGAGCCCAACCTCGGGCTCGTACCCCCTCAGCCCGTACGTCTCGAGTTTGACCCGGACATTCCCGAGCAATTCCTGCGTCTCGAGACGCTCGCGCACCCACGCGGGGCGGAGCGTGCGGCGGTAGGTGTGCAGCGCGGCGCGGAGCGCGAGGAGGGACGGGTAGGAGGTGGAGGGGAGGGGAGGGGCGCGGGACCAGGAGGTGAGGTGAGAGGTGAGCGCTGCGAGGAGCTGCGCATGAGGGGGTTCCCAGAGGTCAGGCGAGGAGAATGGGGCGAAGTTGGGAAGGGAGAGAGCGCACGGCCTGCACGCGCGCCTCGTAGTCGTTGACGGCGAGCATCATGTCGCTCATCTGCTCGACAAAGCGCGAGATGACCTTGGCCTCAGTCTCGGCTTGCGCTGCGTACCGACGTGTCACTCTACGATCAGCTTGCGCTCTCGAAGGAGGGTTGGATGGGAGAGACGCACCGCGCGACGAGAAGGCGTGGAAGAACTGGGCGACGTAGGTCATGATGGACCGCTCGTCGGGCCTGCGCGCGCTGCACACGTCCTCGACCTCGAGCAGGGGCTGTGCGCACGCTCGTTGCATGGATCAGCGAACCCGCGTCATGTTTGAGAATGCAGATGCGCTAAAAAAGCCGAGCTGGGAGACGCACGGGGATCCCGAGATGCTCGTCGGCGATGCGGAACGCCGTCGCGAGGTTCTGCGGCGCCGCGCCGGCGTCCTTGCGCAGCGAGGCATAGTCGAGCAGGTCGGGCCGGTGGCGGTGTATGAGCGCGCAGCTGTGCGATCCGACGCGTGGACGCCATCAGCCCGCAGCCCTCCACAGGACGGACGGGAGAGAAAAGGGTGCAGAGAGCTGGAGACGCACAAGGCGAGGCCGTCCTTCCAGCTCGCGTGGAAGTCTTGCACGTCGACCTCGTCGTACGGCGCGGTGCGGCGCTGCGCCCAGAGGAGGAGACCCTCCTTGGCGTTGCTCCCTTCCTCGCTGCGCTCGAGAAGTCGAGTCAGCTGGCTCGAAGGTCAGACCAGGCGAGAGGGCGAGTGCACTTGATGTCGGCGATCGAGAAGCGCAGGACGAGCGACCAGATCATGCCGAGGATGAGCTTGCGGTTCCCGTCCACAACGTCTGTGCGACGCTCGATTGGTCTGATCAGCTCGTTGCCTGATCGAGGCGGGACGAGCCGAACCAGCTAGCGCAAGAGAGGGACGCACCCTCGGGCCCGATGTTGGTGAGGTGCACCATCTCGCGGATGCGCTTGAGCGCCTTTCCGGCGTTCTCCATCTTCTGAACCCTGAGCACAGGCTGCTGGTTGTACCGCCCGAGCTGCTCGCCCGTGAGCGCTTCCTGTCGTTGCCGTCCCTTCGTCAGCGAGAGCGGTATCAGAAGAGAGGAAGAGGGGTCCCTGAACGCACGACGAGCTGGATGAGGCGGGTGCCGTCGCTGAATTCGCGGCCGAGGTCGGTCACGGGCGGGTGGCCGAGCGGGTCGAGGCGCGCGTTGATCCTGCGGGAGTCGAGTGCGGCACGCGGAAGTGGTGGCAGGGTCAGTCCGGCGCGTTTCGCCCATCGTCATACTGCCTCTGACGTGTCGGCGGGACCACGCGAGACAGCGAATGGAGAGCTGCGACGGACCACTTGCAGAAGGTGCGCTCCTGGACATCCTCGAAAGTGCGCTCGTGGGAGAGTGCGGTGGTGGGGGCGGCATCGTGCGCGGCAAAGGGGGCGTGGGTGAACTCTCCCCAGGGGGTGGCGGGGCTGTTGAGGATCGAGTTTGTGCGCTTGAGGAGGGGCTCGCGGTGGTGGTGGCGGAGGGACGCGAGGGGTTCGTGCGGGTGGGACGCGAGCGAGTTGAGGTTGAGCTGTGCGAGGGACGAGAGCGAGTTGGCCGAGCGGTGCGACGGTCGCGTGCGCTGCCCTGCCCCTGCCTGCTCCTTGGAGGGCGAGGCGGGCCGCGACGACGACGACGCGAGCGTGGTTGAACGATGCGGCGAGGAGGGAGCGAGGGGCGCAGAGGGCGCGTAGTAGGCGCTGAGCGGGCGACGCCGGGGACTCGCAGGCGCGTCCATGCAGAGCACACTCGCGTTCACAGGGCAGCACGGCGAGGAACGACCCGGCAGCAAGCCGCCGCGAGCACCGCCTCGTCCCTCTTTGCCCGCGACGCTACCCTGCTTCCGCTCACCCGTCGCTCGTTCCAGGCTGCAGACTCGTGTGCTAGACTCCCGTAGACTCACTCCCTGCTCGCTGCTGCCCCCGCTGCCTCTTGTGCTCGCTCGTCTCCTGTCCTTGCTCTCCCGCTTCTGCTCGCTTGCACTCGCGTGTCATGGTGCGCACTCGAGACCACGATCACCTACGAGGGCCACTTACTAGACACCCTCGCCAGACCCCTGCGCTCCCCGTCGAGCTCGTGCACCACATCTGCACCCTCGCCCTCGCCTCCTCCCCCTCCCCACGCCTGCACCGGCCCACCGCAGCGCACCCCGCACGCTACGCGCTCCTCGGCCCCTTCTCGCGCGTGTCCCACACCTGGCGCGCGGCCACACTCCCGCTCCTGTACCGCCACGTCGCGCTCGCTACTGCCGCACGACTCGACGCCTTCGTAGACTCGCTCGAGAAGACCGACGGAGCGCAGCACGTGCGCACTCTGCGAATCGACGGCGCGGCGTTGCAGGGCTGGGAGTGCATCTTGTCCATTTGCCCACGGCTCAACACGCTCGTCGTGGCCGGGACTGACGAGGCAGCCATCGCTCCGCTGCCAGAGGGTCACGGCGAGTCGCCTTCTTTCCCTCGCGTGCCCTGCTCTCAGACCTGACACCCTCTGCTGTCGTGCTTGCGGACTCGATCGTACAGGCATCACCCGCCTGACCTACCTCCGCCCCGCCCCGCTCGACCCCCTCGCCTTCTACTCCCTCCACCTGACGCACCTCACTCTCACCCTCCCCGCCTTCGCCGCCCTCCTCTGCACCCTCAGCACCACATCCTCGACCGACGGCGCCACCCCCGCCGCAGCAGCTGCGGTGGTCGCGCTCCTCCGCCCCGTGCGCTTCCTCCTCCTCGTCGGGGACTGGCCCCCCGGCCCTCGGTCCGCTCTCCCCGCTCTCGCCGCTCCGCTCCCCCTCCTCCTCCTCCTCCCCTCGCTCGTCGCCCTGGGCGCCTCGATCCCCGCCCTCCCACTCGTGCGCGCCCTGCACCCACCCGCCGCCCGCATCGCATGGCACGTCCCCTGGCAGCCCTTTGTCGACTATCTCTCGCCCTGGCGCGCATTCCCCTCCTCCCCCCGCCGCGGAGGGGGGATCGAGACGCTCGTGCTCGAGCCGCTCGGGTTTGACCCGCCGGGGCACTTTTGGGACGAGGTAAGCGCGAGGGTCGGGAGGGACCCGACGCTGAGGGGGGTGAGGAGGGTGTATCTGGGGAGGGAGTGGGGAGGGCTGGTGCGAGGGCGAGGGGCGGAGGGGGGAGGGGAGGTGGAGGTGTGGCGTGCGAGTGGGGAGGGGGAGGGAGGGGAACGGGAGCGCGTCGAGGTGAGGTTCTTGGAGGACGACGACGGGGAGGGCGAGGACGAGCGGCTGCCGAGCGACTTCAGGGCCTGGTGCGTTGCGCAGACAAACGCGGTAGGCGACGAAGCAGACATGGAAGCTAGAACGGATCCGCAGACGTAGACTCGCCTTACGAAAACTGCATCGACCCGCTTCTCGCGTCTCGAGCGCTCTCTCGCACCCCTCTCGCAGCGCAAACTGTCAAGCGCAAAGGCGTGCAACTGTCACACCGTCTCGTCGTCGCGTACCCCCCTACAGCGCCGCCCCCATCAGCCCGTCTTCTGCTTCTTCTTCTTGGGCTTTTCGTCCTCGCTCGCGACGCCACCGTCGTCGCTCCCCTCCGAGTCGGAGCTCGCGCTCCCGCCGTCCGAGTCCGAGTCGGCCTCGAAGTCCTCGTCGACTGTTGCGCGCGCAGCACGCACGCACGAACGGAGAGCGTCAGCACGCCGCACTCCCGCGAAGGCGAACGAGCAAACGATTTTCGGTAAGGGAAGGGAGAAAACGGGGACGCACCCTCCGAGTCTTCGTCGTCGTCCTCGTGCATCGCCGCGCCCTTGAGATCGGGCATCCGCGCGCCCTTGCCCCTCCTCCCCGCGCCGCGGCGCCCCCCGTCCTCGCTGTCATCCTCTCCATCGACACTCATCGCATCGTCGTCGTCGTCGCTGCTCGCGCCGCCCGCCGCGCCCAGCGCCTCTGCCTCTGCGGCCGCGAGCTCGTCCATCTCGTTCTTGAGCTTGATCTTTTTCAGCTCGAGAAAGTCGGTAATGTTGCTCAGCTCTTCCTTGGACAGGGCGCTGAAGACGAGCGGCTGGCCCGAGGACGAGTCTTTGAGGCGGATCGAGAGGTCGAACGTGCGTGCGGAGGGGAGCGCGCCGCCGACGCTGTGTGAGGGCAGGGGAGGGGAGGGGAGGGGAAGGGAGCGAGAGTTAACACGAGCAGGTAAAGAGGGAAAGGACGAGCGGGACGACGCACCGCGCGAGGACGACGGCCGAGATCTCGGAGAACGAGACGAGCGTCGGCTGCTTCGAGATGAACAAGAGCTGCTTCTCGAGAAAGTAGAGCTGGCCCTCGTTGGCCTTGAGGTTGCACTTGACGGCGGCCTGCCCGTCGTGCGACTGGAACGACCCGGGCGTCGTCACCTTTTTCTGCGTCACGTGCCGCAGGATGATCGACACGACTTCGTGCGCCGGGTCGTCGTAGTGCTTCTGCAGGCCGTCGTTGAACTTGGTGCGGTTCGTCTCGCTGTGTGTCGGCAAGCCCGTCAGTCAGCTCCGAGCCCGAGGGAGAGAGAGACGGGTGCGCGCGCACTCGTCAATGTTGAGGTCGAGTTCCATCATTTCCTCGCGCATAAACTGCATGACGAGATACGGGTAGCGGGTCTGGCCCTGGCGGATCGGCGGGTCGATGTTGACGACGAGCTGCGAGTGGATGTCGTCGGGCTTGGGCAGGAGGAACAGCCGCTGCACTTGGGTGTAGGCGACGCGGTAGTCGTACGTCTTGCCCTTGAGCCGCATAAAGTCGCCGTAGATGTCGATGTCTGCGGGCGCGCAGCATGCGGGGCGGCGGTCAGTCCAGGATGCGGGAAACAGAGAGTGAGACCCGGGCCCAGCACGCACCGAAGCGACCGCGCGGCGTCGTGCACAGGACCTCGGGGAAGGTGCACATGGCCTCTCCCGAGATTTCGCCAATCGCCGCCTTTTCCTTGACGGCCTCGTGGAACGCAATCGCGGCCGCCTCGCCCTCCTCGTCGTCCTCGTCGTCGTCGTCTTCGTCGTCGTCGTCGTCGCTGGCGTTCTCGCCCTTGACGCCCTCTGCGCGGGCCTTCGCCTTGTCGCCCTTTTTCTTCATGCCGCGCGCCGAGCCGGGGATGTAGAGGCGCATCTCGCTGACCTCGTCCGGCTGCTGCTTGAGGCGCTTCTTGCGCGAGACGGCGTCCTCGCCGCCGTCGGCGCCCGAGCCCGAGGGTGCGGCGGCGAGGGCCGAGCCAAACTCGAGCGCGACTTCGGCTTTGGTGATGGACGTGTTTTGGACGAGCGAGAGCGGGATGGTGAAGCTGGGCTTGCCCGCGACGAGGAAGGCGAGGTCGTCGGCTGCGCGTGGGATTGGATTGGGTGAGCTTGGCAAAGAGGGAGCGGGCGGGGAAGCGACGCACCCTGCACCTCTGCGACGCCCCAGTTCCACCCCCTGAGACTGATGTCCTTGGTCTCGATCGTCATGTTGTAGTACTGCGGGTGCGTGCGTGCGTCAGCGTGCAGCAGTCGGAGGTGCGCGCGAGAGGGAGGGGGAAGACGGACCTGCTTGCAGAGGTTGGAGAGGCGCTCAAAGTCCTCCTTGACAAAGCCGTCAAAGGTGGTGCGCTTCTTGGCGGTGGCGATGCGCATCTGGTAGTTGCGTGCGACGCTGTAGATGTCGCGTGCGTCAGCGTGTACGTGCAGGGGCGAGTGGAGGGAGGGGGGGTGCGGACCGGATCCACTCGATGCGCTTGATGTCGCTGCCGGGGACGGTGACGACGGCCTCTGTCTCGTCGGAGCTCTTCCATCCCAAGCCCGAGGGAGCGATGCGGAGCTCTGCGTGGGTGCGCGGGGGCGGGCGGAAAGTGAGCAGAGACGCGTGAGGACGCGACGGGGAGGAGGAGCGAGGACGCACTGCCGCTGGTGGGGGCGAGGCCGTGGTAGATGGACTCGAACTGCGCGGTGGCCATGGCTCACTCTGCAGATGCACTGCTCGAGTGCGTGAGAGAGCGAGACGGGAGCGCGCAGAGACGAGCAGCGATGCGATGAGGAGAGACGCGACGGGCAACGAGGTGGCGGCGAGTGTCCCCTCGGAGTGAGCGTGGGTGCAGTGCACCGTGGACAGTACAGTGTCACAGACGGTGTGCACTTGCTCGCAGCTCTTTCTGTGCGACTCTTGTGCGCCGTGACTGAGCCCCACCTCGCCTCTCGTGTGTCCGCTGACGACGCTTCTCTCGCTCCTTTGCTCTCTCTGCGCACCTCGTGCTCACATCTGAGTCCACCCACTGCACACTCCAGCCATGCCCGACCCGCTCGACCCCGCCGCCCTCTGCACCCTCGCGCCCTCGCTCGTCGCGCCAGACTGCTCGCTCGCTTCCCCCGCCCACGCCCTCGCCCTCGTCGTGCACGCAGTCCACTCGGCCCTCGAGTTCCGCCTCGTCGACCCCGCCCCGCCCCCGCCACCTGCCGAGAGCACCGACGAGCCCGCGACCCCGAACCGCCTCCCCGACAGCTGGCCTGCTCCCGGCGCAGAGCTCAAGTTCCGCTACAAGCACGCCCAGTCCAGCCTCGACTACGTCGTCTCGGTCGTACAGCTCGGAGACCGCCTCCTCGTCGCAGGCGCAGCAGTCGACGTCCGTCCCTCTCCCTCTCCCTTCCTTCCTTCCGCGTGCCCAGTCAGACTCACCTCCGCATTCCCTCCCGCGAGCAGAACCCGCAAAAGTCGAGCTCGTTCGACCTCGTCGTCGCAGACTATTTCTCCCGCTCGTCCTTCCCCTGCCCCGCCTCGTCCCTCTCGCCCTCGACCGGCACGCCCTTCTCGGCGCCGCACCGCCTCAAGGACTTTGTCTCGTTGTACCGCATCAACGTACTCCAGCGCCTCATCCCCGGACTCCACAAGGACGGCTACGACGAGCTCCCCGCGTCCGCGTCCTCGTCTTCGTCCTCGGGTGCGGCTTCTGGATCCGGATCAGGCGCCGGTGCAGGCAGGCGCGGCCCGCCCTACCTCCCCGACCGTGGCGGGCCCATGGGCATGTTCCCGCCCTCGCCCTCGAATCCCGACCGTCGACCGAGCAACGACCCGCTCGCGATTCCCGGTTCGGGCAACCGCGGAGGCGCGTTCGGCCCGCTCGCAGAGGTCGGGAGGCGCGACTTGGACCCGCTTGGGGGGATGGGGGGCACGTTCGGGCTCGGAGGGCTTGGAGGGAGAGGCGGGTTTGGGGGAGGGCTCGGGGGAGGGGGGGACGACGGAGGCGGGATGGTGATGGGGCCGGACCACCCGCTCTTCCGCGAGCGCTTTGGGCCCGGAGGGATCGGTGGAGGCGTGGGAGGCGTGGGCGGAGGGGGGATGGACGGGAGGAGATGGGGAGGGGACGGGTTCCTCCCGCCGATGGGCGCACCACCAGGTGCGAGGTTTGACCCCGTGGGACCGACCGTGCGTCTCTCCTCTCTTTCTATCTCTCTCTCTCTTTCGTCCACCTCCTCCTTCCCCTTTCCGGGCACACAAACACCGGCTCGCTGGACCAGAGAGCACCGTCGATCCTCGTGCATACTGACCCCCTTCCTCGCCCCTTTCCTCCCGCGCAGAACGGCCCCCCGTCGGGCGAGCTCGGCGGCCCCAACGCCGGCGGCGGGCCTTTCCGCCCCGGCCAGCCGCAGCCTCCTCCAGGCGGCGGCGGTGGGGCGTTTGGTGGCGCAGGAGGGCCGGGCGCGAGGCAGGTGCATCCGGATCTCGAGGTGCGTCGCCGCGCGACTCCTCTTCTGCGGCTCTGAGCGCCGTGGCCACTCGGGCGGTACAGCACGCTGATGCAATTTGGGTTGGCCGCACAGCGCCCGGGGACGAACAGCGAGTGGCAGAACAGCATGTTTGGCTGAAACAAGGGTCGCAGAAGATTCCTCGTCCGCCCCTCGTCCTTTTTCCCATCGCGCGGTCCGTCGCTCGTACAGGTTTGTAGCCGTTTCCACTCGCCTTCTCTTCTTCTAGTGTAACGATCTGCGCAAGGCTTCCTACCTTTTCCTCGCGGGCGCTTTAACGCACGAGCGAGAAGGATCAACGGAGAGGGAAGGCCGAACAGCGATCAACTAGGCGAGTCTCTATACACACCCCGAACGACAAACGACCAGAATCTCTACACTCGACCAAGACCCCTGGATGCCCGACCCTACGATCACCACACGACGGCCTCCTCACTATACACGAGCCTGCACGCCTCCCACCTCTTCTCCTTGCCGCTCCTTCTCCTCCTCCCGCCGCCTCCCACGCCGAGACGAGACCGGACGGCCTCGCGCGTCGAGTCGCACAGCGCTGCCGGCCCGCACGACACGACGAGGAGCTCTTCTTCTCCTTCTTCTTCTTCTTCTTGCGCGGCGAGGGCGTCGAGAAAAGAGCCGATGTCGGGCCGGCCGGAGGCGGGGTGCGTCGTGACGGTGCAGAACTCGGATGGGAGGTGCGACACGAGCGAGTCGAGCTGGGCGAGGGCTGGGTCGCGTGCCGGAGAGGAGGAGGAGGAGGAGGAGGAGGGGGCGGTGATGTAGATGTGGAGGTCGAGGAATGGCTCGCTTGACCGGGGGAGGAGGGAAGGGTCCGCGGGAGAAGGAGAGGAAGGAGGAGACGAGCGCGGCGAGAGCGCGGGGGCGAGAGAAGGGATGCGCTGCTGCACGAATGAGGGCGCGGCGATGAGGAGGCGGTAGAGGCGGTACAGGTATGGGATAATAAGCGCGACCGTCTCTGTGTGCGGCATCTCGTCAGTCCCGGTCCAGAAGCAGAAGCGAGGAAAGTTTGAACGACGCACCCGGCTCGCGCACCGTCCACACGACCGTGACCTTCTCACACCTCACCTCGCCGCACTCTCTGAGCACGCGGACGCCGAGGTCGGCAAGCTGGCTCGTAACCATCGCGAGACCGCTCCCGCCTGCGACGAGCAGCGCGTGGCGGTACGTCGCGCACGGGTGTGACGACGACGCCGCGCCGTATGGCCCTTCTACGGCTATACGCAAGCCCGGGCCGACAGCCAACGGGGTGGTCCCGTCCTCCTCGGCTGCCTGTGCCGAGGCTGACAGGACGAGCGGGTCGTCCGCTGCGGACGACGGAATCGCAGAGGGCGAGACGTGCAGCGACTCGGCGAGCGAGCGCGTGAAGCCGGAGTAGCGCTTGACGAGAAGCTCGAACGACGCGGGTGACGCGTGCTCGTCCCACGGGTGCGGCTCGAACGGCGCCTCTGCGGCGGTCATAGCGGAGGAAGAGGAAGGAGTGAGCAAAGGAGGGAGGATGGGCGCGAGATCGTCGAGCCGCGTCGACTTGCTCGCCGGCGACTCCAGCAGGCTCGACTCTGCCGAGTCGGGCTCGAGTGACGGGTCGGGCACGCCGAGCGGCCATGCGATCGAGAAGGGGTGACTCTCCCAGGCGCGATGCCCCGGCGAGAAGCACGAGATGTAGACGAACGCGCCCGGGCCGCCGCGGAGGGACGACCAGGGCGAGGAAGGCGTGATGCGCAGGCGGACAAAGTCGTTGCTTGCGCCAAGGAGGACGCCGTCTGCAGCAAACAGCGGGTTGCGCCGAGGAGACGGGTCGGCGTCTGCGGGACGAGGCGTGCGCAAGAGCGTGCGTCCGAGCGGCGTGTTGTGCCACAGCACGAGCGCACGTCGTGCAACGCGGTCGAAGGCCCACAGGCCAACGGTGAGATGACACAGCTGGAGGTACTCCTCGCTCGCGCCACGACCGCCGAGGAAGAAGATGTGGAAGTAGGCGCCGACGATCCAGGCGAGCGCGGCGACGATGTGGCCGACGAGGAAGAGCTCGTAGGCGATCTGGCGTAGCCGGCGCCATGCCATAAAGCACAGGATCCACCCGCCGAAGAAGGCCTGTCGAGTGACGGATTGGTCAAGGGTGATCTAGCAGGAACCACCCGAATATACATACCACCCAGCCCAGTACCAGATATCGCTTGTCGAACAGCGACGTGATGCGCCATTCGTTGATCTCAAGGTGGATGATCGAGTAGAGCAACACTGCGTCGGGGATGGTCAGCGTTGGCTGAGCGAGACCGCCGATGCTGCAGAACGCACTGTGCACAAACACGTTTGCGTACGTGATCCTCGCAACCCAGCGGTGGTAGATCTGGAGCGTGCCAAAGTCGGCCCCCGTCATCCAGGTTATAGGCGAGTTGCGCGCCGCGAGGAGGAAGACGAGCGGCGTCGAACCAAGCGCCATGACGCCCGTGCGGTCGGCGATATGGCGGAGTATGGGTCGCCAGTGCGGTGTTGGCTCGGGGTAGAAGCCGTTCGGCCACGGGAGGTCGTAGCCGGAGAAGGCAACAATCGCGGTCGCGACGGCGTAGAGCGAGAGGAGCAGGACATCCGGCCTCAGCGGGACCTGCACGGTCGTCCATCTCGCTAAGGCGCTTTTGCATGGCAGAGGGGACCGCGCAAAGAGAACGTTCGTGCCGGCGAGTGGCGCGAGCGTCCAGTGTTTGGTGTAGAGGGTGTGGACATCGCGCAGAAAGGGTGGCAACCGGCGGACAAGTCGCGGAGATGTGAGGCGGCGGATTAAGCCGAGTACTAGGATGACGGCGACAGCCTTCCAGAGGAATCGACTGCGATGCAAGAGGCAAAGGTCAACTCTTGGCGAAGCGGAATGGCAGCTTGGAATGGGCTTACTTGAACCAGCGGGCGGGGATGAATGAGTTGTACAGGAAGCTGATGTACGAGCGAATGAGCAGCGCTCGTCGTTCAGGACTGCAGTCCACGAGATCAGCGCATTCTCCGGCACCTGAGGAGAAGGGCGAGAGGGCGCACTCGGGAGATCCGGCATGCAGCTTGACGAACGCCTCGCTGACGCTCCACGACGCGGGCAGTGCCAACGCAGCCTCGATCGTGTCCGGCCAGGGCTCAGGATGCGCGGGCCACAGCGGCATGGCTGGAGGATCCGCGGACCGAACGGACGATGGCTCGAGGGGCACACGCGCAGCGGGAGGGCGGGAGGGCGTGCGCAGTGCGCCGCAAGAGTTATCGACGACGCCGACCGGGTCTTGATCACCGCCGGAAGATGTGAAGGAAGAGCGAGAAGAAGAGCGAGGAGTCGGTCGATCACAGAGATGGGAACGGGCGGCTCTCGAAAGTGGCGCACGGGAGCGAGGGAAGCCATGCAATGCAGGTCCAACGATGTTATACAACAGAGGAAGCGATGCGACAGATGACCCGGAAGAAACCCATAAGAACGAAAGCAAAAAGGGGGTGCCGGCACAGGAAAGCGGAAGCAAGGAGGGAATAGATCTATGGGGCGAAAAGCACGCGCTTGTAGAGAAAAAAGGGGAGAGAACATCTAGCCAAGAGACCATTCCGAAGAGAGTTCCTCGTACGAGGTGAAGACGGTCGGCGAAGTGCAGTCGACCTTGGTGTGCGACTTCTTCGTCATGAGGCCCATCACGTCCGGGTTGTACTTGGGGAAGATGGTCACGGTCGAGTTGGGCTTGGCCATCATGAAGGACGCGAGCTTGCCCTACGAGAGGGATGATGCGTGAGCAAGAAGCGCGCTGGGCAGCGGAAGCGATGGAGGAGGCAGACGCACGAAGCCCGAGTCCTGCGTCGCGACGAGCATGTCGGCCTTGGCGAGGATCCAGTCCTCGACGACTGCGTTCATGACGCCGTCGACGTGTCCGCTCTTCTGATGCACGTGTTGAGGGACCATGTCGGTAGTGACGAGCTTGCTCCCGAGCACGCGCTGCGCATCCTGCTTGAGGTGCGCCGAGTCGGTGACGAGGTAGAAGACGACGCGTTGATCCTTGCGCGCGTATGTTTCGCCAAGCTCGCGAGCGCAGCGGAAGAACGAGACGTGGCGCTTGACTGCGAGCGAGTTGGGATAAGCGACGGTCTTCTCATTCGGAGCGCCCAAGCGCATTCTGCAAAGCCAACGAATGCAGCGGAGAGACTGACGCACCCGTGTTGACCTTGTCGTACTCGGCGTCTCGCATGCTCTGGTCACCCGTCCGGATGTGGATGCCGACCGAGAAGACGGTCGGGAGCGCAAGCACCGACGTGTACTGCGTGATGAGGTCAAGCGCCGGCAGCTTGGGCTTGAAGAGGTACTCGCTGATGCAGGCGAAGGCGGTGTTGGGCTCAAGGCCAAGGCGGTTGAGGCTCTTCTGGAGGTGCTTGTACTTGAACGAGCGGTAGATCATGCCGCGGTTCGTGTAGAACTGCGCAGTTCGGAAAGCTGGTCAGCAAGTGTCGCTGGTGGACAGTCGCGCAACACACCTTGATCCACGGCGACTGGTACGCGAGGTCGCGCATCTCGAAACCGGGGGTCGGCTTGCGCCCGCGCTTCGGGTTCCAGCTGACGGTACCGAACGTCGCATCGACCGAGAGGCGGTCGAAGTGGATGATATCGAGCTCGGCAGCTTTACTCGCGAGCTGCTTCTGACCGAGGACGGGGTGCCGATCGGCGGTGTAAGTCGAGTGCGACCAGTCGATATGGGGCGAGTCGAACACGACGTCGATAGGCACAGGCGACTGCCACTCGGCGAGGAACTGCGGGAGAAAGTAATTTCAGGAAGCTGCGCAAAAGAGAGAGAAGGTCGCAACGTACGGCTCGCTGGGTGAGCAGGCCGAAGAAGAAGGTCGAGGTCATGCCGAGAAGACTGTACGACGAACGTGTCTGTCAGCACCAGTTTTCGACTTGTGTCGAACCGCGAAACGCACCGGTCGCCGAGGCCACCGCAGTTGATGCCCGTCTCGCAGTGGTACGAGATGAACTTCGGCTCGCGCGTCCCGTCAAGCATCTGCAACAGACAGTCCCGTCAGTACTGAGCAGGCGCCAAGCACGGGAGAACGCACCTCGGCGTGCATCTTCTGGTAGTCCTCGAGCCACTTGCCGCCCCTGCACTTGCCCGCGTGGCCCTCTTGCGCCTGCACAATGAGGTCGGACCACTTCTCGCGGTTGCCGCGGTCGAAAACCGGCGGTTCGCCTAGCGAAGCGAGCTCGGACGAAGGACCCGATTCTTGGCCAAGGCCGACGCCGTGACCGGTCGGAAGCATGTGGAGGTGCTGAATCCAGTCGCGAAGCATGCGCTCCTCCTATGTCGGGCGGACTCGAGTCAGTATCCGAACGGTAAGCAGCGATGTTCTCGGAACGCACCGGCTTGAGCTTGTCGAGGAGGCGCTGAAGCGAAGGATCGGCAGGGGGCGCCGGCCACTGATACGCGCGCCACTCGGGTTCCTCCTCGAAGAAGCGCTTCTTGCCATCGGCGTGCATCTTGGCGAGCTTCTTCTTTGACGGCACCTTGACCTTGAGGTTGGTGAGCTCCGGGTCGTCCACCTCGGTGTGGTCATCGGCGGCGAGGACGAAGTTAGCGCCGTAGAGGTAGCGGCGGGGCGTGACACCGAGCGGGAGCAGGTGCTTGTAGCGCGAGGCATCTTTCTGCTTGGCGCTGGCCACCTTCTTCTTGGCCTGCGCGACAGCCTTCTCGACGGCAGCCTGCGCCTTGGCCTCGGCCTCGGGAGACGTGGCCACGACCTTCTCCATCACCTTGGGCTTCTTGACCTTGACCTCCTGTACGGCTGGCGCCGCGGGCTGCTCCGGCCGGGTCGCTGCCTTCTCCTGCTCGCGCTCGAGCTTCTCCGCCTCGAGCTTCTCGGCCAGCTCCTTGGCCTCGCGCTCGTCGTCCTTCGCCGCCTGCTGTACGACGGCGTCGAGGCCAGCCTGCTCGTCCTCGGGCGCGTCGGGCGCGTCGAGCGCCGACTCGTCCTTCGCATCGGCAGGATCCGCGACGAACGGCAGCGGCGCCTCCTTCTCCTCGGGCGCCGGGTTTTTCTGCACCTGCTCGACGGGATAGAGCTTCGGCTGAGCCGGCTTCGGCTCCTCGACGCCAAGCGGGTCCTCCTTGCGCTGTTCCGGCTCCTGCACCGGCTTGTGCGCGACAGCCTGCGCGAAGTGCGGCCGGACGACCTGTGCTGCCGGCTCGTCCTCAATTACCTGCTCCTCGGGCCCTGCGTCCTCGATGACCTCGGCAGCGGGCGCCGGCTTCTGCTCCCGCGCTGCGGCCGCATGCGCCGCTGCAGCCGCATGCCGCGAGCCCGCCTCGCCATGCTTCAGCGCCTCGCCGTCGCGCATGTCCTCGAGCACTGCGCCGTAGTCGATTGGTGACGCGCTATCGGCGTCTTCTGCAGAGGACGAGAAGCGGCTCATGGCCGCAGCCTTGAGCGCCTCGATCGACCCCATCTGCTTGAGCGCGTCGAGGCGCTCTGTCCGCCATTCGTTCCACCGCTCGAGTCGCTCGTCGTGGCTGCGTGTCGCAAACATGGCGAGCGCGAAGGCGCACACGAGAGAGAGGATGATGGCGCGTCGGGGACTCAGGGTGAGCCAGCGCGTGCCGGCGCCTGGCCCATGCCGCGTTGCGG
This sequence comes from Rhodotorula paludigena, assembly GCF_050403205.1. Taxonomy (NCBI): domain Eukaryota; kingdom Fungi; phylum Basidiomycota; class Microbotryomycetes; order Sporidiobolales; family Sporidiobolaceae; genus Rhodotorula; species Rhodotorula paludigena. Next base: position 7,965 of record NW_027481409.1, on the reverse strand, counting down.
GGTGCGGGCGCATGAGTGAGGGTGATCGAGGGTACTGGAGAGGCTGCGCATCGAGGACGGAATTGGGGAGGTAGCGATGCGGGACGACGCGAAGGAGGAGGGACTGGGTAAGGGAAGGGGGAGTCGTCGCTGCCGGCGCGTGAAAGTAGTCGTCCCGCTTCGGTAGCGGCAGAGGATCGGGTCGCAGGTGCTGAGGCGACTTTGTCGGCGAGCTCGCGCCGGACAAGGAAGTCGGGATAACGGTCGAAAGCGAGTTGGTGCGGATCCGCGCAGGCGGGCGATTCTCGCGCTCGCTCGCGTACGAGCTCGCGCTCGAGCTGGTTCCTGCCTCCGGGAAGATGCCGAGTCCAGCTCGTGCGGCGCCGTTCACGCGACTGCCCTGCATGGCATTGGCGATGTCGACGTTGGCGAAGGGACGCGTTGCAGCGGCGGAAGCACCGTCAACGGTGACCCAGGGCGCGCTCATGTACGCTTCGCACGTGCAGAGCGCAAGTGTGGACCTGCCAGCGCGAAGAGAAAGCGCCGGCGGGGACGCGTCGAGCGTGAGCGAGGCGCACCACGCGGACGAAGACGAGAAAGGCGCACCAGAGGCGGAGCTACTGCGACGTGAGTGCCGGTGCAGCTTTTCGCTCTGCGTGCAGCCAACGCGCGAGACTTTGAGGAGCTTCGACTGCCTCCGCGCAGAAGCGGCAAGCGAAGGCGAGACTTTTGCGTGAGAGAGACGCGTCTCGTCGCGTCTGGTGCGCATGCCAGCAAGACAATCACCCCCGATCAGCGTGTGCCGGGTCCCCACCACACCAGTCAGAGTGCACCGCACGCGAGTCTTCCTGCTCGAGTGCTCGCCGAATGCCTGTCGCTGCGGGTGGGTCCTCCAAGGATGAGGAAATGCGGGTGATAATGCAATGCACGGCGTCTGAGTGTCTGTAAGAGCGAAGTATGGCGGCCTCGAGAGGATATGTACGAAAGATATATGGCGAGCATGGAATGGAGGTCTAGGAGAAACACATTCTAACGTGTTGAAAGCAAGTCGCGAGGCGTCGAGGTCGCCCACGAATACTGGGGCCATCAGAGCATGTCCTTGCAGCCGAGGACCACTAGTACGACAATGACGGCGACGATGGCGCCGCACAAGCACATCAGGAAGACGCTGTACAGAGACAAGACGGTGAGCGGAACTGCGGCAGCCTCGCGAGGACGCGGATCCACCCTTACCGTTTCCGCGTTAGTCGCGGGTCCTCCTTCATAGCCATAACGCCCGTCCTGGTGCACAAGTCGAACGTCAGCCTCGCAAGAGCGCAAGTGAAAGGACCCGAAAACGCACCCGCCGATGTCGACGACCTCGTGCTTGGGCCCTCGCCCGGGCTGTTCCCGCTTCTGCAGCACCGCTGGCCCCTGCTGCGCGTGCACGTACTGCCCCCGCCCGTCGACCGGTCTCCCTGCAGCCGCGTGCGGCCCCCTCGCCCCGGGTCCTCCGAACCGAGCGGCGACACCGTCCACTCGCTCACTCGACGCGGCGGGGCTCGACTGGCCAGAATAGGACGCCGTCTGAGACCACGTCGTGACGGATGGCGGGGCCTGCAGGCTGTCGTAGGACTGCGAGCGCGCAGCGAGCGTCTGTCAACACCGAGGAGATGAGCTCGAGGGAGAGGGGCCTACGCTGGGAGACGACAGCTGCTGTGGTCGGTAGGGTCGTGGCTGGTCGTACGACATGCGAGCGGTGCGAAGCGGGCGCGAAAGTGAAGGAGCGGAAGTGACAACAACGCATCGAGCTCTCGACCGATGTCGGCAGAATCCGTCCCTCTCCCGCAAGAGCTTCTTGCACTCTCATACTATTCAGAAGACGAAGCTTGCTGTGTAGTATGACAGTGGGAAGGAGGAGGAATCTATAGCTGCGGTCTAGCGAGTACGTTCTACAGTGCCAGCACGACAATTGCGACTGCCACGATGCCACCGAGGCCGAGGAGGCTCGTGCGAATGGCGCTTGCATCGCCCGAATAGCCTTCAAGGTAAGCGGTATTGTTCCCGTAGTTCGTGCGTAGCCACTCTTCGATGGTGGCGTTGAATCGGTCGCGAGAGCCAACGTAGCGGAAGTCGGCGAGTACCTCTGCCGTGCCATTTCCCTACAGTCACAGGTGCGCGTGACAGTTCCGTGTCGACGGGGATAGCGAGATGGAGGTGAGGTCAAGGAGAGGCAGGAAGATGGGCGAGGCGTGCAGGGAAACGAGCAAGCAAAGTCAGAATCGGCGCAGATCTTGCGATACGCAAGCGTTAGAAACGTACCTTCTTGAGGTAGTTGAACAGGCTGACAGCCTTGAGGTTCGGGAACGCCGCCGCCGTCTCGTTGCCAACCATCTGCACAAGCCATGTCGCCTTGACAGCGAGCTCGTCGTCGCTCCGCGGGTACGGCGGATCGGCGAGAGACGGCCGGGTGCGGTTCAGGTTGGGCATCGGCGGCGAGATGTCCGTGTCGCCCGCCTGGGTGTAGTACGGCGAGTTGACCGGGATCTCATAGTAGTACGGCGCGGACGTCTCGGCGATCACGACCGAGTAAGCGCGCGAGAGGCCGAGCGGGTTGCGCGAGGACGAAGTGGGCGAGACGAGGTTGTAGAACGGGCGGAAAGAGTCGCGGAAGAGGTCGTTCTCGGGAAGAGCGTTCAACGAGCGGTAGGGTCCGAAGGAGTAGAGCGAAAGCCCGACAAGGTCGACATCTGAGCGGTGCGAGAGATCAGATGAGATCTCAGTCGGCGACGTTGCATGGGCCGTCGCGTAACGAAGAAACGACAAACGCACACTCCTCGCCCGGCCAGTAGGGCTGGTACGCCTGAATATCATTGGAGTCTCCGTTCCAGACGTTCGGCGCCCAGAGCATGTAAGTCTAGGCGGAGGAACCGGAACAGTCAGCTTCAGCCGCGGAATGGACCGACGGGATTTGCTGAAGCGCACCTCGTTCGTCACAGCGCGAATTGCATTCGTGACGGACCGCCACGTCGACACGTAGTCTTCTGGCTGCAAGCCATAATCCATCCATCCTCCGTTCTGCAGGATCAAAAGCAGTGTCAGCGCGAGCAACAACGGAAAAGGCCTCAGGAGAGGACGGCTGTACCACGCACCATCTCGTAGCAGAAGCGCAGCCAGATCGGCACGCCCTGCTCGTTGACGTCCCGCACTTTCTCCGCAAGGGCATCCGTCATCTCCTGCGTCCACTGGTTCATCCGCCCGTGGAACAGCACGGCAGGGGCATACACAGCCTTGACGTCTCCGTCGGCAACGCGGCGCATCTCGCCGAGGTGCCAGTCGGCCTGGCGGAACTCGTACTCGTCCGGCCAGACGTTCCAGTAGTCGCCCCAGACAGCGGGGCTCTTGCCCAGCGCGCGGATCACGTCGGTCGGCTCGTACTGGCTGCCCCACTGCGTGAGGAAGCCCAGCGAGATGCCGTTTGACTGCATGGCGTTTCCTGGGAGGCGTGGCGCATCGCGGGTGGTGAAGTCGGACGAGGACTGGGCGGCTGCGAAGGGCAGCAAGAGGGCCAGTGCAGTGGAGGCGAGGACGGAGGCGGTGCTGGCGAGGGCCGAACTGCCGCAGCGCTTATGGGAGGGGCGCATGGCAGGGCGAGACCGGCTCGCTAGCGCGTGTGCGCGGGTTATATAGAGAGAGAAAGAAGCAGGGGGAGCAGAAAGAGAGGCAGGTTTGTGGAGGCGAAAGCAGATGGACTTGGCGATGCTCGAATTGCACTATGCTGTAAACGGATCTACAACACGCAATCCACGGAGGCCGGGGATAACCACTGGAATCGATATCCCCATTGAGCCATCTCATCCTCCATTTCGACCTTTCTGCGCACGCAAGTCGCTTGCGGCGTCAGTTCCGCAAACAAGCAGGAAGGAGGGGGCGACGCACAGTCTGGAGGTGAGCCTCGCTAGTCCACGCGACTCGAGATTGACACGGCCGGCGTCGAAAGGCACGGCAATGAACGTCGAGTGGTTAATTGGCGAGGGCTCGAAGGTGCGCAAGGTCGCTATGGGAAGTGTGAGGTCAGCTCGAAGGGCGGAGGAGTCAGCGGGCTGAGAGACGTACAGTAGAGGTCGATGACCTGGTTGTTGACCTTGAGCATGTTGTACATGGCCGAGCAGTCGAACAGGAAGACGAAGGCGAAGACGAGCGAGAACAAGCGGCGACCTGTGGAACAAGCGAGGTCAGCCGAGCCTGTCGAAGTGAACATGCACAAGAGCTCACCGAGTCGAAAGGCGAAGAAAGGAAGGGACGCCTGCACCAGAGGCAGACTCGGTGGCACGATGAAAGCCTGTTCGTCCAATCCGGTTAGCTGGCAGAGAGAGGACTACGGACGAAGGGACTTACCGGACTACTGGTGGTGCACAGCCAGGTCGTCCTAGTGGTTGTACAGCATCGACTGTGGGAACGAGAGAGCGAGTCAGTCGACAAAGACGAGGAGAAACAGAGGAGGAGAGAAAGCGCACGAGGCAGAGGCCGAAGCAAGCGAGAGTGGCGGCGAGGACGGAGGGCAGAGAACGAAGAGCGCAGACAGAGGCAGAACGAGGCGAAGGATGTACACGAGGGAGGAGAAGGAAGCAGAGAGGGAGAGAGCGGTGCGCGCGCGAAGTCATCCGCTTCGCCTGTCCCCACTTCAGGGGAAGCAGCTGCGCGAGAGCGGCAGATCGAAGCGCATCGCCAGCTCCACAGGGCAGCGGAGGACGAGAGGCTCGGTCAGACACGCTGTTCAGTCCATCTGCGCGTCCAGAACCCACCCAGCATCCCCTACGAGCGTCTGTGCGCGCTCTACGCGTCTTTCGAGCGCGTTTGCTGCAATGGCACCGTCGGCGGACGCGCCAGGCCAATCCACGTCAGCGGTGATCGATTGCGCCGGACCTCCTCGGAGTGATGTCCCTCGACTCTGTATGTCGCCACAAGCTCGAGCATGGTCGGTAGGATGCCGTAGCAAGCAGGGGAAGGGGTCAAGCTAGCGGGGAAGCTGCCACCGCGAGTGCGACGAGCGAAAGAAGGGGCAGAGCAGGAAGTTGTCGCGCCGACCGCGAGTTGCGAAGCGAGCATTGAGCGAGACGTCATGAGCAATCTCAGCACGAGCAGGAGCATTGTGTCCATGTTTGCGCGAGCACGAGCACGACGTTACAGCAAGGGAAGCCAGCCACTTGACGTGCTCCCGGTCACTCGCGTCCACGGGGGATCCCCCGAATGCAGGACCTTGCAGTGCAGCCAGCAGATGCCAATACCGAAGCTGTACAAGTCGCGTCTGGAACTGACGGGAGTGCAGCTGATCAGTACGCGCTAGTTGCATTCCGAGGAGAGCGAGGGACGCACCACATCGAGACAAGGAGACACTCGTCCACCGCCAAATCTCTCCTGCCGAAGATCTGCTGAGCACACCCGAGTTGTCATTCCTGCGCCTGTTGCTGCGTCGAGGGTAAAGGACCGAGTGGACGCACCCACAGTGTCACAGTCGTGCTCGGCGGCACGTTGCAATTTCGATGCCGAAGTCATCGTTGTTGGCATGCTGCGAGCCCATCGCCAAGCCAAGACGCGGTTGCACGTAACTCGCGGCCTCATGACGCTTCCAGAGGGTACCCTCGCGCAGCTCGACATGCTCGCGACGAGCAGGCGCTCCCTCTGCGCACACGGGCGGGAAAGGCGGATCAAATGGCTGGTCAGCATGTAGAACTGCTTGACGAGGAGGCTTGCGCGCCATCGAGGGCGGATATACAACCTGCAAAGCGACAAGGACGCCAGTCGAGAGCGAGAGCAAGTCAGCTCGTGTTCGATATCGCCGCTCTCCATCCCCTCGAAATCCGCCCTGTGTCACCCGTGAGTTGCACTCACGATCGCTGCGCGGGCGAGCCCTTCCTGCGCCTGTCCTCCCTCCCCATCTAGCGCAAGTAGCCCGGTTGCCTGCATCGGCGAGTCGTGGTCTGCAGCTCCTGCAGAAGGCTCAGCGCCCGTGTCGGCAGCGCCAGCAGACCCGTCTGCCTCGGTCCGCGAGCCCTGATCACCCCTCGCACGCGTGTATGTCGAGGCATCTGAGAGCGGGTGAGGTGGCGGGACGGGAGGGGCGGCGTGAACCACTGCCTCTTCGAGGCGGTGCGAGCGTGCACGACAGTGTGCCTGCATAGCACACGACGTCTTGCGCGCAGCGTCGCGCGCTCAGCGGCCGAGGGAGAAGAGCGAGGCGGCGAAACAGACGCAGACCCCGCGCCCTCTGTCCGCCCGCGGATTCGCCGGACAGGAGGCTCCGGGTCTCCTCCTCTCGCGCCTCGCATCCGCCTGCCTGGTAGTTGGGAAGGGCACCTGAAGGGTCTCTAGTGCTCCAGGTGCGTCGAACAGAGCTCGAGAATCCCCGGGAAAGCCCACAGCAGGCGCGATCTGGCGGGGGCGGACGGGGCAGCGCTTACTCCGCTCCCCGGGCCGACCCCGCGCCCCAGAGTGCGCGCTGCCTTGCCTGCATCCGCCTCTCTCGCCCTCACCTCGCTGCGTTAGACTGCAGAAGAGCACGCAGCTGACTTTGCTGCATGTCTCCCAGCGCCTTGAGTGGCGCCGGCATGGTCTCAAGCGTCGGCGGTCGCCCGCTCTTCCTCGGCGATGAAGACGACGAGGACGAAGATGCGCTTCACCCTCGTGCAGCTGGGCCCCCTGTGGCTGGCACAAGCGCTCGTCCCTCCTCCTCGACTGCTCTGCCTCAGCTCAGTGTTCAGGGGAGCGTTGCTGCACCTGCATCCTCGCCTTCTCAACTCGGCAAGAAACCACCATCGGATCACTCCAGATCCTTCGACAATGCCGCCTCGCAGGGTCTCTACGACGACTTCCTCGCTCTCGACCGAACCATCACGCCTCTCCCTCTTGCCCCACCCCCGACGCACCTCCTCGCCCTCCTCCCGCAAGCGGTTCCGCTCCTGTCCCTCGGCAACTTTGTGCAGCTTGTCGCCTCCGACACGGCCGTCCCGCTCGTCCCCGAGCTGTCAGGCTCACCTGGCCAGTCTCTCCTCCAGCGCCGCATCGACCTCGCGCGTCTCGGCGAGGCGCCGTTTCGCGAAGGGCTGTCAGGAGGTGTCGAGCGGTACCAGATTGCGCTGGAGGACCTTTCGCCGAGAGGTCGCGCTGAGCTGCAGGAGCGCATGGAGCGCACAGAGCTCACCGGCGAGGTCACGGTGCCGACATGGAATGCTGCAACGTGCGTTTCATCCCCGCGGTGGTGGTTGCCCTTGCACATAGCTGACGAGCTGGCCGTCCCCGTGTACAGCAACTCGTTCAACTCGCTTTCCCACACTCTCCCGTTCCTCAACCGGCTCAACCCGGGCGACGCCGTCATCCAAGCCTCTAAGCACCACCCGAGCCGGTATCACACCGCCATGATATACCACACTCGCTCGTCGCTCGCTCGCCTCCTCGCATCTTCGGCATCGGAGTCAGCTGTACCCCTCGGTCCGGAGTTGTCCATCAGCCCCATTCGCTCGCTCCTCGGCGGCCTTGAGACCCTCCCCTTCCTCGCGACGAAACGGCGCTTCCGCATCCCCTCTTGTGCCGTTGGTGCAGCCGTGCCGCGCATCGGCGACACGCTCGCGTGGATCGAGATGCTTCAGCTCGTACAGCCGAGCGGCAACACGAAGGGCCGCAATTCGTACACGATCGGCCTTGTCAGGCAGAACACTGGCGCAGGTGTTATCGCTCCTTCGGCCCTCCTCGCATCTTGGCCTGCCGCATTCGGACCACCGTGTGATGAGTCGCGCGCTCTTCTCGAAGACTTTCTCGCCGCGACCGAGGAGATCAATCATCTTGCGGGCGAGATGGTGGCGGCATTTCTCGAGCTGGGTCTCCTGCCAGAGGAAAAGCAGTCATCCACCTTTCAGCGTACGTTTGAGTGTCACTGCCTTCAACCGCTTGCATTACTGACCCTTGCTGCTGCGTGAGCAGATCATCGGCGCGGGAGTCCTACCGGCGGGA